>NC_035173.2:11005064-11149897 GCF_001659605.2 Manihot esculenta
CGAACGTGGTGGAGTTGTGGAAGCACATTTGGCCTCTGAAGGTGGTCTGGCCAGCCACCTATAAAAGGCCCAATGTCCGAAAATGGGCGAGTTTTATCTCCCTATTTTCAGGCAAAGGTGAGTTCTTGACCCTCCATGGTTGATTTTATGTTTTCCTTCAAATCTCCCAGAGTTTTTATGAGTTTTTACCGTGTTCTGAAGATTTTAAAGCTAAGATCAAGGTTTTAGAAGCTTGGAAACCTCAGGAGCTTGTTTCTCTACATCTCCAAATTTGGATCGCCTCTCCTCTCGATCTTCAAGAGGTAAGAGTAGATCCTTACCCTCTCTTATGTTTTAAGTAAGTAGTGTGGGGTTTTGATGTATTCAGTTTCAATGCATGCACAGGTCGAGTTTGGTATATGAAAAGTTTAAAATTGTATGTAAATGTATGATCATGTATGGGATTTATCAGGTGTGACAGGTTGTATGTTAGGCTTGTTACGGGTCCCGGCGACCTTAAGTCAATCTGGATCCTAGCGCCGGTAGCGGTCCGATTTCGGGTCGTTACAGAACCATACCGTTATTTAGTATTTCTGCCCTATCACCTGATCTAATTTAATAGTTCCAATTAAATTTACAGGGCCAAAATAATTTTAAATAAAAAAATAAAATAAGAAAAGATTAAAGAAAATAATAACAATAAAATTGTATCCATATAAATAAATATTATAAGAGTTACATATGCATAATTAAAGTGTTTTCATGGTTATTTTGATTCATTTATTTATATAAATTATTTATATTTTATTTGAATCATCTGTTTCACTTGAATTTTGTTTAAATGATTTAATTGAAAAAATTTGAGTACCACTAAACAAATTGTTTAGCGCATAGGAATTTATTATTTCTCACTCAGATTGTAGTTCCAAGGAGCAGAAGATCAAGATCTGTATTAATCCAACTAGTGTTACATCATATTTTGCAAATTTTGTTTAAAGTTGATTTTGAAAATATGACATATACATAAAGTTTTAGATATAAAATTGTATATGGTTGTGAATTAAATATATTTGAAGATTTTAATTTTGGTGTAAATATATGGTTATTGGTATAAGTTTTTGAGTTGAAATTAATAAGAAAGTATATGAAGTGTTTGATTTGAGTTGAAATTATATTGGTATTGAAAGAAGTTTGGGGGTTAAAGTTAGAGTTTATAGAAATGTGATTTTCCCATTCACAGGTGGAATTAAATCCATATTATAAGGAAAACTCTGTCGAATTTTTGATAAAAATATTTTTAAAAAAATTGCCATGCATTCATGATGTTGATTAAAATTATAATAAGAGAACCTCCACAGAATGTAACGTCTCCAACTCGGCTAATTAAATAGCCGGGTAAGGAGTGTTATACTTAGTGGTATCAGAGCCAAAGTTTTGTCTACTATAGGCAATATGTGGGTAAAGAGTTAGGTATAAGAAAATGTATGTGTCGTATATATTAAAGATATGATATAACTCTAATACAGATCTATTTTGTGGATTTTAATATTATAGGATGACTGAAAAACAAAGAAAATTTCTTCAAGTCGGAGAAGAGGTAGAAAGTCATGCTCCGACTGAGGCCATTAGCCACGCATTACCACAGGCTCCTCCTGGTGCTAAAAGGCCAGAGCAAGAGATTTTATTAGAGCAATTAACGGAGATTTTCAAACAGGTGGCCAGAGCAGTTAAGCCAGTTGTAGTTCCACCACCGGCTCCTACACCAGCAGCAACTAGGCTGCCTATTAATAAATTGAGGAAGTGTGATGCTACAAAAATTTAAAGGTGAAAGGAAGATGATGCATCTGCAACAGATTATTGGTTGTAAAGTATAGACAAGGTTCTTCAACAGTTACAATATTGTCAAGAAGATAGTCTAGTAAGTGCAGTATCACTACTAAAAGAAGAAGCACATCAATGGTGGGACACTGTAGCGCAGACGGTGCAACCAATATAGAGGACATGAGAGTTTTTCTTGAATGAATTCAGAAAGAGATATGTGGGAGACATTTATATGGAGGAGAGGAAAAGGGAGTTTATCTATCTGAGGCAGGGACGTATGACAGTAGCTGAATATGAAAGAGAGTTTATTAGACTGAGCAGATATGCCAGAGAGATGACTCCCACAGAGGAGGCAAAATGTAAAAGGTTTGAGCAAGGTTTAAACACTGAGATCAGGATGCTTCTAGTTGCCCTTCAGATTAGAAATTTTTCAACACTTGTGAATGCAGCCTTAAATGTAGAGAAAGTGAGGAAAGAAGACCAAAGTAGAAGGCAGAGGAGTCAACAAAAAAGAATTCACAGTCAGAATCAAAGTCAAGGACAGATGACAGCTTCACAGGGCTCTAGTAAGAGACAGAAAAGTTTTCAGCTTGCTAGGTCAAGCCAGTCTCAAAGGCAGAACCAAAAATCAGCTCAGAGTTTAGCAAGTAGGTTTGTTCAACAGACTACTTTTGTGGCCAATTCAAGGGGCTTAGGAAGAAGTCTTCCACCAGAGTGCAACCACTACAGAATGAGATATACTGATACTTGCAAACTGTTGACGGGTGCTTGTTTCATATGTGGCTCTATAGATCACATTATGAAGGATTGTCCTAAGAAGCAAACAGCATCAGCACCAGCAATAGAAAGAACTGCACCAATAACTCAAAAGATTAGAAGCAAAGGTAGGAGTGAGCTGACAAGTACCTCTAGTCAAAGAGTGTTAGAAACTGTGGATAGACCAGAATCTAGAGCACCTTCCAAATCCTATGCCATCAAAGCCAGAGAGAATCAGGATGCCCTAGATGCTATCATGGGTATATTTTCTATCTTTGGCCGATCTGTTCATCCTTTAATAGATCCTGGTTCTACACACTCTTATTTGCATGCCTATTACAAATAAAAAAGAACTAACATACTAGACCAGGATATAGTAGTAATCAATCCTCTTAGGCACAGTGTAGTTATCAGTAAAGTATTTAAAGATTGCCCCATTTTGATTTACAGTCACATTTTTCATGGAGATTTTATTGAATTACCTTTTCGGGAGTTTGATGTGATTCTAGGAATAGACTAATTATTTAGACACCGGGTTATAGTTGATTGTAGAAAGAAGAGAATCACACTAAAGACACAGGAAGGTGAAGAAATAATAGTTGTGGGCGAGAGATCAAATTTTCTCTCCAATGTTATTTCTACTATTGTAGCCATAACAATGATAAGAAAGGGTTGTGAGGCCTATTTACCCTGTGTTTTGGAGGCTAAGAAGGAGAAACCTACTATGCAAGACATATCTACTATTTGCGACTTCTCTAATGTCTTTCCAGATGAACCAACAGAATTACCGCCGGAAAGAGAAGTAGAATTTGCCATAGAAATTGTTCCAAGAACTACACCCATATCAATTGCTCCTTATAGGATGACTCCAACAGAATTAAAGGTGCAGTTGTAAGAATTACTCAATAAGGGTTTCATATGCCTCAGTATCTCTACCTGGGGTGCACTAGTGCTCTTTGTTAAGAAGAAGGATGGTTCATTAAGATTGTATGTAGATTACAAACAACTCAACAAACTGACCATCAAAAATAAATATCCATTGCCTCATATAGATGATTTGTTTAATTAGTTAAAGGGAGCGGGTGTCTTTTCTAAAATTAACCTAAGATTGTGTTATTATCAGCTCATAGTAAAGGAAGCAGATATTCCAAAGACTGCGTTTAGGACTTGATATGGGCATTATAAATTCCTTGTCATGCCATTCGGATTGACTAGTGCTCCAGCTGCATTTATGAACCTGATGAACTGTATCTTTCACCCTTACTTGGATCAGTTTGTTGTTATGTCCATAGATGAGATTCTGGTCCAAAGACAAAAGAAGAGCATGATAGGTACTTTAGGATTGTGTTGCAGACGCTGAGGGAGAAACAACTTTATGCTAAATTCAATAAATATGAATTTTGGCTTAATGAAATATCTTTTATGGGACATGTAGTATCTGTGGAAGGCATAAAGGTTGATTCTAGAAAGATAGAGACTGTCCTTACATGGAAGTCACTCAAGAATGTTACAGAAGTCAGAAGCTTATTGGGGTTAGCTGGTTATTATAGAAGATTTGTAAAAGGATTCTCTCAAATAGCTGCTCCACTGACAAGGTTGTTGCAGAAAAATGTCAAGTTCAAATAAAATGACAAGTGCTATGCTAGTTTTGATCAATTAAAGGCTATGCTCATAGATGCACCCATCCTTACACAACGAGTGTTAGGTAAGGACTTTGTGATTTATAGTGATGCTCTTAGTTGTGTGTTGATGCAAGATGGGAAAGTTGTTGCAAGATGGGAAAGTTGTTGCTTATGCTTCCAGACAATTAAAGCCACATGAAAGAAATTATCCCACCCATGATTTGGAATTAGCAACCATAGTCTTTGCATTAAAGATCTGGAGGCATTATTTATATGGTGAAATTGTTATATTTATATGGATTATAAAAGCCTAAAGTACTTACCAACTCAACAAGAGTTGAATTTGAGACAAAGGAGATGGATGGAGCTATTAAAAGACTATGATTGTATTATTGACTTATCACCCTGGCAAAGTAAATATGGTGGCAGATGCTCTTAGCATAAAACATTTAGATGCTCTTAGCATAAAACATTTACTTGCACTCAAAGCTATGAATGCTCACTTGACATTAGCTAGAGATGGAGTTATTATTGCAGAATTGAAAGTTACGCCCAGTTTGCTTCAACAAGTCCAAAAAGCTCAGAAAGAAGATAAAGATATTGCAGTGAAGGTAAGACAAATACAGGAAGGGAAAGACTGGGTTTGAAATTAAAGCCGATGGTTGCTTATATTACCAAAATAGAATATGTGGTCCAGTATTAACTGAGTTGAGGAAGAGTATACTTGAATAGGCTTATGTGGACTTATTTGATATTAATGGTGAAAACCTTAATGAAAAATTAATTTGTGGACTTATTTGATATTAGTGGAAAAGTTTGAAATTAAATAGAAAAATGTTATGGTTTGACTTTAGTCAAAATTGATAAAGGTAAACTTGGGTTTATGAATAAAGATAAGAGGCAAATGATCTTTTGTCTAAAGTGTAAAATAAAAAAAAAAAAAGAAGAAGAAAAGAAAAAATAAAAATAAAAATTTAATTTAAAGACATATGGCTCAATACTGGCCACTTCACCAAATGAGTTTTGTAAAAAAAAAAGAAAAAAAATAGAAGAAACCATCTTCTTTCCTAAAAAGAGGTGCCCTTCATACATCCACAGATAAAATTTCGAAGACGAAATTTTTATAAGAGGGATAGAGTTGTAACACACGAAAATTAAGCCGTAAATAGTAATACTCTCAGAAAGTGAATAGTACCACACAAAAGCTTCCGGTACTTTTACACACCAGTGAATAATACTATTCAAACAATGATCAAATAATTAATTTAGAATTAAAATAAGTCCATTAAGATGGTGAAAAACCTTAACGAAAAATTAATTTATGGACTTATTTGATATTATTTAAAAAGTTTGAAATTAAATAGAAAGTTGCCATGGTTTGACTTTAATCAAAATTAACAAGGATAAGTTTGGATATATGAATAAAGATAAGGGACAAATAATTTTTGGCCTAAAGTGTAAAATAAAAGAAGGAAAGAGAAAAGAGAAATTAAATTTTAATTAAATTTGATATTATTAAAAAAGTTTAAAATTAAATAGAAAGTTGTCATGGTTTGACTTTAATCAAAATTAACAATGATAAATTTGGGTATATGAATAAAGATAAAGGACAAATAATTTTTGGCCTAAAGTGTAAAATAAAAAAAGAAAAGAGAAAAGAGAAATTAAATTTTAATTTAAAGACATGCGGCTCAATGCTGACTATTTAACTAAATGAGTGTTGTAAATAATAAAAAAAAGAAGAAAAAGAATAGAAAAACCATCTTTTTCTCCAAAAGAAGTGCCCTTCATCAATCTTTTTGGTAAAATTTTGAAAACAAAATTTTTATAAGACGGGTAGAGTTGTAATACCCTGAAAATTGAGTTGTAAATAGTAATACTCTCGTAGAGTGAATAGTATCATCCGAAAGGCGTCCGGTATTTTTACCACCTGTAAATAATACTATTCAAATTACAATTAAATTAATTTAGAATTAAAATAACTACATTAAGATGGTGAAAAATCTTAATGAAAAATTAATTTATGGACTTATTTGATATTAGTGGAAAAGTTCGAAATTAAATAGAAAAATGTTATGGTTTGACTTTAGTCAAAATTAATAAAGGTAAATTTGGGTATATGAATTAAGATAAAGTGTAACGACCCGAAAACCGGACCGCTACCGGCACTAGGATTCAGATCGACTTAAGGCCACCGGAACCCGTAGTAAGCCTACTAAGTATCCTGTGTACCTGATAAAATCTCATACATGAACATATATTTTCATAAATATTTAAACTTTTCATATACCAAACTTGACCTGTACATTCATCATAAACTGTAAACATAAAACTCACACTAGAGCCCTCATCAAATGCTTTATTATGGTCAATATCACATACATCAAGTTTGGTTCAACATAACTCATTATGAAACCTTTTACATAGAAACATGTTCATTGGGATTTACAATATAAACTAGCCAAAGCACAAAACTAAACCATTATATGATACATGTCCACTACTATTCTATTACATAACATATACCATCAACCTTGGTGACTTCCCCGCTCTAACTCTGATCCTGCAAACCTGGGGGTTAGGGGAAAGGGGTAAGCTATAAGAGCCTAGTGAGCAGAACCATAAAAAAACAGTTTAAATAAACATATGCTCGCATGAAATGCATCACAACACAAACAATTCACATCAAGGATGGACTTGTCATCAGTAACCCTCTACATATCCAAATAATGCCCGGCCCTCGACGGAGCTTCTCAGGACTTCCTCTTAAACATAACATAACATGTCCAACTGTGCCAAGGGCGTAGAATGGGCAAGCCCTGGTCTTTCCCTTACATCGTGCCAGGGGCGTAGAATGGGCAAGTCCTGGACTTCCATATCATATCATATCATATCATATCATATCGTATCATATCGAAGGCTAGTGGGTCATCCAATATCCATCCACACCAACAGTAAATTATGCCATGCATCATATTCGTGAATTCTAATGCAAACATCTTATAAACATGGCAATCGTGATGCATGAACATTCTCAAAAGTTTGATTACTTAAAAACAGTAGATTAGTTTAGTTCTACTCACCTCTGGCTGACGCTTTAGCTAATACTGGAGCAGTTACCTCACTGCTGATCTCTTCGGTCTCTCAGGTCCGATCCTACACAGGTGGACTCAAATAAGGAACCAAACATACTCTAACAAAACTCTAAACATCTCCCCAAAAATCCCCCTAAAACTTCACAAAACATGCATATAAAACAAGCAAAGGAAGGCTGGGCAGGGGACTTTCGGCGGCAAGTTCGGCGGCCTAAGGTCCTTTACAGATCCGAAAGTCGGGGTCCTTCTGGGGCAGGTTCGGCGGCCGAAAGTTCTCCACAGATCCGAAAGTCAGGGACTTTCGGGGGCTGGTTCAGCGGCCGAAACTCCCTTCCAGATCCGAAAGTCCATTCTTTCGGGGGCAAGTTAGGCGGCCAAAGACTGCCTCCACAGGCAGGTTCGGCGGTCGAACCTTGCTTCGGCGGCAGAACCCGATTCTGCCCTATGCATTTCAGCCTCCAAAACTTTTCAAACTCTCACATCCTTTCCTCAAACATGCATACTTACTCCAACATGCATAAGGGGCATAAAAACTAACTTAAGCCCCAACAAACAACAACAAAAACATCACATAAGCATACATTAAACAAAAACCCAACTCAAACCCTATTGCTCTAGATCCAACCATATCATGCATTACTAACCCTTAACCCCTTTATAAAACTTAATTAAAAACATAAGAGAGGCAAGGATCTAGGCTTACCTCTTGGAGATCTAGGAGTGACAACAACTCCAACTTGGAGATGAGTCAAACGGTCTCCAAGGCTTCAAAACTCGGGTTTAAGCTTAGATCTTCAAAAACAAGATAAAAACTCATAAAAACATTGAAGGATTTGAAAGAAAATCATAAAATCAACAAAGGGAGGGCGTGAACTCACCCTTGCCTGAAAATGAGGAGAAAACACGCCCGCTTTTTGGACTGGGGGCCTCTTATAGGTGGCTGGCCAGACCACCTTCGGGGGCCGAAGAGCTCCCGTGGCAGCACCACTTTCGGCAGCCGAACCTGGGCTTGTCCCTCAAAACGTTTTCTTTTCATTTTTAAAACTTTAACTCAAAAACTTAACATTAACCATGAAAAATATTTGGTAAAAACATATTTTACCCTTCCAGAGGTTCCGATATCCGAGATTCTGGATTCTAACGGAGATTCCGTCGGAAGATTGAAATTCCGATGCCGGAGTCTAGCCGGATATTACATAAAAGGCAAATAATTTTTTGTCTAAAGTGTAAAATATAAAAAAAAAAAAAGAAAAAAAGAAAAAAAAAGAGAAATTAAAATTTAATTTAAAGACATGTGGTTTAATGCTGGCCACTTAATCAAATGAGTTTTGTAATAAAAAAAAAAAAGAAAAAAAATAGAAGAAACCATCTTCTTCCCTAAAAATAGGTGCTCTTCATACATCCTCCCAGGTAAAATTTCAACCAGGAAATTTTTATAGGAAGGTTAGAGTAGTAACACCCTGAAAATTGAGCCGTAAATAGTAATACTTTTCAGAAAGTGAAGAGTACCACACAAAAAGCTTTCGATACTTTTACTATCGCTTAATAATACTATTTAAATAACGATTAAATAATCAATTTAGAATTAAAATAAGTCCATTAAGATGGTGAAAAATCTTAACGAAAAATTAATTTATAGACTTATTTGATATTATTGGAAAAGTTTGAAATTAAATAGAAAGATGTCATGGTTTGACTTTAATCAAAATTAACAAGGATAAATTTGGGTCTATGAATAAAGATAAGGGACAAATGATTTTTGGCCTAAAGTGCAAAATAAAAGGAGAAAAGAGAAAAGAGAAATTAAAATTTAATTTAAAGACATGTGGCTCAATGCTACTTAACCAAGTGAGTTTTTTAAATAATAAAAAAAAGAAAATAAAAGAATAGAAAAAACCATCTTCTTTTCCATAAAAAGGTGCCCTTCATCCACCTTTTGAGGTAAAATTTTGGAAACCAAATTTTTATAAGATTGATAGAGTTGTAACACCCTCAAAATTGAGCTTGAAATAGTAATACCCTCGAGAAGTGAATAGTACTATCCGAAAGGCGTTCGTTATTTTTACCACCCGTGAATAATACTATTCAAATAATAATTAAATAATTAATTTAGAATTAAAATAAGTCCATTAAGATGGTGAAAAACCGTAATGAAAAACTAATTTATGAATTTATTTGATATTAGTGGAAAAGTTTGAAATTAAATAAAAAGATGTCAGGATTTGATTTTAGTTAAAATTAATAAAGGTAAACTTGGGTATATGAATAAAGATAAGGGGCAAATGATTTTTTGTCTAATGTGTAGAATAAAGAAAAAGGAAAAAAAAAGAGAAATTAAAATTTAATTTAAATATATATGGCTTAGTGCTTGCCGTTTAACTAAATAAATTTTACAAAAAAAAAAAAAGAAAAATAATAGAAGAAACCATCTTTTCCTCCAAAAAGAGCTGCCTTTCATCCATTTCCCATTTTCCTTAAAATTCTTCTTGTCAATTCTACTCCATTTTCTTTCAATTTTCACCCAAATTGCTAGTCCATCTCACTTAAGTCCCTGCCATAGTTAAATATCGGTAGGAGGAAGAATCAAGGAGAAATTTCAAGTTTAAAATTATGTGAATAGTGCTCATATTGTTGGATTTTTAAGGTAAGTTGGGATTTATATTAGAAAGAGATTTTTCTCATCATTTGTATAAGTATTTTCATAGAGAAATTTGAGTTTATTTTAATTTATTATTTTACGTATGTGTTGAAGAACATCTTGAATGAGGAGTAGAAAATTCAAAGGAGTAGGAAATTCAAAAGGGAAAGAAAATGAGGAGTGAGAAGAGAAAGAAGAGAAAGAAATTAAGAAAAACTTTAAAAATTTAAGGTTTGTGCTCAATTTTCTCAAATAATTCTCAATTAGCTAATTATGTTTGATTTGAATTTTTATTATAATGGAGAAATTGAATCAAGTAAATAATACTTGAAATATAGTGAATATTTAAAGTTAGAATAAATGAAGAAAATGATAAAAATAGTATTTTTGGTATCAATAGGAAATTTGGCCAAAATTCAAGTTAAGGACTAAAATGAAATTTTATCATTTCTATATGTTAAATTTGAAATTTTAGATAGGATATAATAATGAAAATTATAGAAATTACTTGGATTTAAAACTTTTATGTTAAAATTGTAATTTGGACTAGATTAAGGATATTGGAATTCTTTTGGACTAAGGTGTAAATTTTGAATGAAAAAAAGAGGTGGATGAAATTGTATAGATTAAAATGAAAATTTAACACATGTATATTAAGTTGAAATTATGAGATTTATAAGAGATTTGAACAAAGAAAAACATAAAGGGATCAAATTGAAATTTTAAAGGCAAAAAGAAATATATTAAGATGCATTATAGAATACTTAGTGAATTCTAAATAGAAAGTAAAGTAATTGGATGATTATTAATCAATAAATAAAATTATGAGAAGTAGAATTATTAAATCAAATAAAATTTAATAAGTTGTAAAAAAATTTGAAATTATAAATTTATAAAGTTAACTGTAGTAATTGATCACCGTAAAGTGTGAATTATATGAAATTTTAATGAATTTATAAAGTGAAAAAATATTAAAAAAGTAGAAAGAAATTATCATATTGCTAAGTATACAGTTAAATAAATTGGTTAAATGATTTGGTATATGAAAATTATACATGAGATAGTTTTTGTTTAGATTTATGAACAATTGTTTAGAGAAATATATGGGTAGAAACTATAAGTTTGAAATATATGTGAATGATATAATAGTAGAGTGATAATTAATTTTTACCTTTAATTTATTTGATAGAAATTGTGAGTTAGTATAAGGGTATATCATGTCATATACAGATTATGCAGTACTGCATCATAATTATTCTGATTTTTGGATACAATGAGGTATTCTACGTGTATGGCTAATAAGTTCTACCGCTACGGTTATGACTTCGATTTTTGAGTTATTAGTTATTTGATATTTTATATCCTACAAATATAGTTCTCTTATCTTATTTAACCGTTCTAATTAAATTTATAGGAATCGAAATAATTTTAAATAATTGAACAAAACAATAAAAGATTAAAGAACAATAACAATGTATCCATATAAATAAATACTATAAGAGTTACGTATGCATAATTAAAGTGTTTTCATAATTATTTTGATTTATTTATTTATATAAATTATTTATATTTTATTCTAATCATCTATTTCACTTGAATTTTATTTAAATAATTTAATTGAGAAATATTGACCACCACTAAATAAATTGCTTGGCATATAAAAATTTATTCTTCTTCGTATAAATTGTAGTTCCAAAGACAAAATATCAGAGTTACATTATTAGCTATTTTCAAGTATATTTTATAAATTTTATTTAAAATTGATTTCAAAAATATAACATGTATATAAAGTTATATGTGATAATAAATTAAATATATTTGTAGATTTTAATTTTGGTATAAATACACAGTCATTAGTGCAAGTTTTTGTATTGAAATCGTATTAGAATTAAAAAAAAGTTTGTGAGGTATAAAATTAAGTCCATATTATAAAAAAAGCTCTATCAAATTTTCAATAAAAATATTAAAAGAAAAACTATCATGCATTTATAATGTTAATTAAAATTATAATAAGAGAACTTTGACAGAATTCAATGTCTGGAGCTCGACTAATTAAATAGTCAGATAAAGAGTGTTACATCTAATTATATTAAAAAATTAATTTTAATAGTAAATTATAAAATTAAATTTAATGTTATTAATTTTCAAAATTAATTAATGAATAAAATAATTTTATTCATGTTTCTAATTAAATTAAAAAATACATAAAAATTAATTTTAATTACTGTCAAAATATTTAAATAGCCTAAATTAATAAAATTATTTTAAATTAAATAGCTATTTAATTTATTGACCGAAAATTTTTTTAAATTTTCAGCCAAAAAGACTACTTTGAAAAATTTTAAAAAGTTACAGTGGCCAAATCATAATTTAGCTTCATCTTCTTCCTAGGAAAATACCCTAGCTGCTGGCCCTCACTTTTCTACACAGTCGACTGCCGTCATCACCAGGCCCACTGCCGCTCATCGACCAGTAAGTCGCACAATTGTTTGTGCGTCCACGGTCAACTGAAGCAGCACTGGTAAGCCACAACTATTGGCGGTTAGCACCGGTAAGCCACAACTATTGGCGGTTCCTGCCAAGAGCAACTATAAAAATATCGTCAAGCAGATCGAGATGCCCGACAATGATCTCAGTAGCCACAGATGCTGCAGTTGTTCACGACATGCGAGGAACGTCGGCGATAGAGGTGCGACACAGTGATTTAATAAAATGATTGTCGGATCGATGTTCTTCAACCAAAATGATTTTCAGAAAATCAAAATTTGATTTTCTTCTTTCTTTTTATTTTTATTAAAATTAATTTAATAAAAAATTAAACTATTTAATTTTTAGATAAAAACAATTTCACAACAATAAATCTGAAAAGATTTTTTAAGAACACTAAATTTAATTAGCAAACAAAATTTAATTCAATTAATTCAATAATAAATATAATTATTTATTACACTTTCATTATATAAACTGACCGATTAAAAAAAATTATATAAACTGATATTTAATATAATTGTTATATTTCAATCGAATTGAATAGCGGAAGAAATATAAAAATAAAATTTAACATGAATTACGATTAACCGATAACACTAACAATATTAAATATAAAATAAATACTTTTCATTTTTTTCAGTAAAAATATAATAATATTCATTTTAATTGGGTTATTATTTCTATCGATGATAACCACATAAAATGATAATAGAAAAATTTTAGAATTATTTTAAGGGTTAAAAAAAAAAAATTTTGAGTGCTATCTCTCTGTCTTTTTTAAAATTTTAGAGACTTCAAAAATATCACCTAAAGTCTCGTAGAGATCCTTTTATACTTACATTTCTAGGATTTCAATATAAAAATAGTTATTTATTTATTTAACTAATTAAATAAATAAATTACAATTAAGATTCAAAACTTTAATGAACAGACTATATAAAATTTAGATAAAAATTTTAATTAAATCTTTACTTAATTAATTAGATTAAAATCGTAATTCTTTTAAATTATAATTTTATTGTAATGTCAATTTATATGCAATCAAGTATTACTTGATTTAGCTTCTTCTTTTATTTTCTCATAAAAAATTTTATGTGTGTGACTTATTAGATTTCAAATATGTTGGCAATAAATATAATTAAGTAATTAATTAATTTGAAAGTCAAGAATATTGTCTAACAACATGTCAAAACTATCCAAATATTTGGAATGTCAAAAATGGTTTGATTTAATCTTTCATTGCATGGTTTCTTATCACTTCATCACAAATATCTGATTTAACATTTAATACATGAAACATCTACAACGATAAATCATATTAGATTTATCTATTAGACATTGACCGATTGAATGAAATTCCAAATCTTATTTGCTAATTTCATTCCACCTTATACAAGGATTTCATGATCAATGTTAATAGAGAATAAATGGTGCATTCTCTAATTTAACCTGGGATGATGAATCATATCTCAATTATATAAATATCATCATATATTTCCTAATATATCCAATTCATCCCCATTTATTACTCATAAACTAAGTAATGCGTAAGATAAATCAAAATATAAAAGTCCCTATATAAGATTATTTATTAATTTCAAGCCGAAGAATCACTTACACGACCATCATATAAGTAATCTATAGAAACGAGTTATTTTTCATATGAATTTCTTAAGCAGGTCAGTTCAATGCATTTATTTATAAAATAAGCACTTATATATTAATTCTAAATATCTCACATATCTCAACCTATAAAATCAGTTTTCTCTAAAAAGAAAGAACATGATATGTATCAATTTCAACCGCTCTAATAATTATTCAATCATGATAATAATATAGACAAAAAACATTTGGAAACATTACATACAATAGGAATCTCACAATTATAAACACATTATAATTTTTTTGCATAGTAATATAGTGTCATAGACTTTATCTTTACTCGAAATTCAATTAAATTAACATTAAAGATAAATACTAATATTTATATAATATATTTAAATACTTAAAATATATAAAAAATAATATCTAATTACAACAAACAGATTGACTATAGGGTATTTTATCAAGAGAGACAAGAAAAGAGAGAGGTCGACTTCAAGGAGGGAGGAGAGGGAGTAAGGAGAAGAGAAAAGGGTAGTTGTACAAATGGAAAGGGTTTTGTTATGGTATATATATATATATAAGGCAATTCGATTTCTTTTCATTGATTTCGATTATTTAACTGAGCTAAATCAAAAGTTATAATTTTAAAAATTAATTATCGAACTAAATTGATCAGTTCGATTTGATTCAATTTGATTTTCTATTAAAAATTAAAAATTGTTCAAATCTTAAGAATAGAAACGTACAGAAATTACTAGCCAAAAAACTCTTTTAAATGACAATGGGCCTATCATTTGGGATAATAGAAAAAATCTTTTACAATATTATCATTTGTGAGAATTTATTATCTCTTAACTCACGTAAGAGTTTATATCGCTAAACATTAATGGAGAAATGGGCCATACTAACAGGTTTCAGTAATGGCCATATAAACTATGATTGTAGTATTAAATGAAAAATAATCAATAAATTATAAAAAAAATTATAACTACCAAAAAATTCATTAAATAGACAATACACGACAATATCTTACTAAAAAGAAAAAATAAAACCCCACAAAAGAGGAAAAAAAAACTCAAGAAGGAAAAAGGAATTCTAAAAATAAAGGGAGAATAACCCGACATTAAGGAGAGAAATAAAATCTATTAAGAGTTGATCTGATATTCATTTCAACAAAACACAAAAGTTGTAAAAAATTAGGAAGCCACCAATGAAATTTTGGACGAAAAACTCACTAATGGCAATTTAAAAAAAAATACTTTAAAAGAAAAAAATTGGAAAAATTAGATTAAGAAAAATAATTAATAAATACAAATCTTAAGTATTGTGAAAATGATAATTTGTTGTTTATGAATAAAATTTTATTATATTAAAATTAAATACAGACTAATATAATAAACTTTTGAATTAATAGTGGGACTAAATTGATAAAATTTAATCTAACAATATTGAATTTATTCTTAAAATTAGGCAATTTTAAATTTAAATCCCAATCAAGGTTAATAATGAAAAAATGAATTATTGAATTCTTTTATTTCTCGCATATATAAAACAAACAAACGAAAATGTCCCAGCTTTTTCATTTTTTTACCTTATTTAAGAAGTTTTAGAAAGAAGGAAAGGTAAAAGTAGAAAACAAATAATATTTTTTTATTCATTATTTTCCTTATTAAATAGATAAAAAAAATTATTATAACAAAAGATTCTGATCGGCAATACTATTCATTATAATAGCCGTTAACTATTTTAATAGTATATAATTCTTTAAATAATGATTAATTATAATCCACCTTTTAGTCACCATAATGTCATAAAAGTGAAAGTAAATAATAATATTTTTGATATTGTTGAAATTAAATTAATGATATGATCGAAATGAAACTGAGTTATGATTAGCTAAATATGCGAGAAAGAGAATGTGAGGCAGTGGGTGCCTACGATAACTATTCTGATACTCAAGTTAGTAAGGTGAAAAAGACGAGTATAATGTTTAGAACTCAAAAGTAGTTGTGCGAGAGAACATTGTACTTTTGCCTATATAATTGTCCTCCTTTTATACTGTAAGAAGATGAAAATAAATATATTATTTTCTGATAATCTGGTGATGATGTAACCAGCTCATTGGTAAGGGATATTCACTAGCTAATTGGTCAGAAATCTCGTGATCGCATGCGTAAAGGAGATCTGATGGATTGTAGTTATTAATGATAACTTCCTTATTGAGTCTTGAGAGGGCGAGTCTGTCCGACCTGAGGCCGATCTCTCCTGAAATGCTCGGGTCCTCTTTTCTACAGGTGGGACTGTGTATGGATTTATCAAATCCTTGCCATGCGGCTCAGTCTTATAGTGACAACTTACTACCTTCTTTATGGCTAATCTTATGTAGTATCAGAGATTCCCCCATTAGTCTTTGATTTTTTAGATTCGAAGGTGACAATTGTCTTCATGATCTGGATCATGTGGCTTGTTTATCCGGGCTGAGTGCACAATGTTCTTGCTTTCTTTCTACTTGCCTTGCCGACTAATCAGGTTCAAGATTTTGACTGACAAAAATTGATTCAAATGATATAGTAATGCCTTGACGAGTTTTCAGGCTCTCTCTAATACCAACTAACCCTTGGGATTATCCGGGCATCTTGTAATACCCGGCTAGACTCCGGCGTCGGAATTCTAACTTTCCGACGGAATCTCCATTGGAATTCAGAATTTCGAATACCGAAACCTCTTAGACGGGTAATATATGTTTTTACAAAATGTTTTTCATGATTTTATTGATTGGTTTTGAGTTAAAGTTTAAAAAAAAATAAAAGAAAAGAGTTTGAGGGAAAACAACAGGTTCGGCCGCCGAACTTCAAGTTCGGCTGCCGAAAGTGGTGCTGCCGCGAGAGCTCTCCTTTCGGCCCTAGAATGTGGCCTGGCCAGCCACCTATAAGAGGCCCTCAGCCCGAAAATGAGAGAGTTTTCTCTCTCCATTTTCAGGCAAGGTGAGTCTCTGCCACCCCTTGATGATCTTGTGTTTTTCCTTCAAATCTCTCAAGATTTTTATGAGTTTTTATCTTGTTTCTGAAGATTTTAAGCTTAATCCAAGGTTTTGAAGTTTGGAGACCTCCGGAGACCCTTTCTTCCCATCTCCAAGTTTGGGTCGCATCTATTCTTGATTTTCAAGAGGTAAGTGTAGATCCTTGCTTTTTTCCTATGTTTTAAGTAAGTTTTAATAAGGGGTAAGGGTTGAATATGCATGAATCGGTTAGGTCTTTAGTGTTAGGGTTTGAGTTAGTTGTGTTGATGAATGATTGCTTATATTTTGTTTTATAATTGTTTGTTGGGGTTTAGGCTAGTTTTTATGCCCCTTATGCTTGAAGAGTGTGTATGCATGTTTTGAAGGGATGAATGTGTGGTTTTGGAGAGTTTTGGTGGCTGAGTGCATAAGGCGGAATCAGATTCTGCCATTCTGGAGAACCCAAGTTTGGCTGTAGAAGCAAGGTTCGGTTGCCGAAGGCAGGTTCGGCCGTCGAACCTGCCTGTGGAGGCAGTCTTTGACCGCCTAACCTGCCTCCGAAAGCATGCACTTTCGGATCTGGAAGGGAGTTTCGGCGGCCGAACCTACCCCCGAAGGTTAGTGACTTTCGGATCTGTAGGGACCTTCGGCAGCCGAACCTGCCGCTGAAAGTCCCCTGCCCAGCCTTCCTTTGCTTGTTTTGTGTGCATGTTTTATGATGTTTTAGGGGGGTTTTTGGGGAGTTGTTTAGAGTCTTGATAGAGTTATGTTTGGTCCCTCATTTGAGTTCACCTGTGTAGGTTTGGACCCCAGAGACCGTAGAAGCCAGCAGTGAGTCAGCTGCTCCAGTGTCAATAAAGTGTCAGCCAGAGGTGAGTAGAACTGAACTATATTTTAAAATAACTAAATTTTTAAGCATGTTCATGCATTACGAATGCCATGTTATGTAATAGGTTGTTTGCATTAGAATTCACGAATATAATACATTGCATAATTTACTGTTGATGTGGATGGATATTGGATGACCCACTAACCCTCGAGTAGGTTATGATATGATACGGATACGGAAGACTAGGGCTGCCCATTCTACGAACCCTGGCATTATGTATTCACCTGTATAGGTTTGGACCCCAGAGACCGTAGAAGCCAGCAGTGAGTCAGCTGCTCCAGTGTCAATAAAGTGTCAGCCAGAGGTGAGTAGAACTGAACTATATTTTAAAATAACTAAATTTTTAAGCATGTTCATGCATTACGAATGCCATGTTATGTAATAGGTTGTTTGCATTAGAATTCACGAATATGATACATTGCATAATTTACTGTTGATGTGGATGGATATTGGATGACCCACTAGCCCTCGAGCAGGTTATGATATGATACGGATACGGAAGACTAGGGCTGCCCATTCTACGAACCCTGGCATTATGTAAGGGAAAGACCAGGGTTGCCCATTCTACGCCCCTGGCATAGTTGGATATGTTATGTTATGTTTAAGAGGAAGTCCTGAAGAGCTCTGTCGAGGGCCGGACATTATTTGGATATGTAGAGGGTTACTAGTGACAAGTCCATCCTTGATGTGTATTGTTTTTGTTGTGATGCATTTCATAAAAGCATGTGTTTATTAAACTGTTTTTATGGTTCTGCTCACTAGGCTCTTATAGCTTATCCCTTTCTCCTAACCCCAGGTTTGCAGGGTCAAGAATAGCTCGGGGAGTTGGCTAGAGGCTAGTATAAGCTTATGTAATAGAATAGTAGTGGACATGTAATATGTATGGATTAGATTTGTGTTATGCCACATGTTATGTTTTGTTAATCCTAGTGAATATGTTTTTATGTAAAAGTTTTAATAATGAGTTATGTTGAACCAAGCTTGATGTATGTGATGTTGACTATATTAGAGCATTTGATGATGGCTCTAGTGTGGGTTTTATGTTTACAGTTTATGAGGAATGTACAGATCGAGCTTGGTATATGAAAAGTTTAAAATTTTTATGAAAATGTATGTTCATGTATGAGATTTTATCAGGTACACAGGATGCATAGTAGGCTTGCTATGAGTTCCAGAGATCTTAAGTCGATCTGAATCCTAGCGCCGGTAGCGGTCCGGTTTCCGGGTCGTTACACATCTTCTAGCCCTTATGAGCTCGTTGTTCTTTTTTAGCCTTATCGGGCTTTTGGGCATTTTCCAATCCTATGCGAGTTCCTTGACCTTTTACAGCCCTCATAGGCTTCCTTGCATATTTTCAACCCGATGAGCTCCTTGCCCTTTTCGAGCTTCTAGGCATTTTCCTAGCCCTGACAAGCTTGTTACAAACTTTATTTGCTCACTTGGCAACCCGTCTTGCCTTCGTCGATCGTTAAAAAGTCTCGTTCGCCTACAACGAGCCTTCCTCTTTTGTAAAAAGTTTTAGATTTTCGAAACTGATTTGTAAGAGCAGCGACACACGCCCGTGATTCTCTTTGTGAGATGGGACCACTGCTCTCGATCACGTGGCATAGCTCATACCTGCCTTATAGCTTGAGTATCGAATGCCTTAGAACCTTCTCGTGAAGCAGGACTAACACCTAGTTGGTTGCCCTGGCGTATTCTTGCCTTGCGGTCTGGCATCACATGCCTTAGAGTCTTTTTGTGAAGTGGGACTAACACCTGGTAGGTAGGCTGACGTATACCTGCTTGCGGCCTGGCATGAAATAACTTAAAATTTTTTGTGGAGTAGGACTAATACTCGGTAGGTCGGCTTGGCGTATACCCGCCTTGAGGTCCGACATCAAATGCCTTAGAAATTTATTGTGAAGTGATATTAACACTCGGTAAGTCAGCCTGATGTATACCCACCTCGAGGCCTGGCATCAAATGCCTTAGAAACTTCCTGGAATTAATATCCAGAAGGTCGGCCTGGCATATACTCGTCTTGAGGCTTGGCATTAGATGCCTTTGTTGTGTGGGATTTATGCTTAAACAGCCTTGTGGCCTTTTAAGAATTTATTTTTGCGGATTAACACCCGGATTATATGCGGGACCCATGCCTAGAGTATATGCGGGACTCATGCCTGGAGTATATGCGGAACTCATGCCCGAATGGTCTTGTGACCTTTTATGAATTTGTTTTCGCTGATCAAGGCCCAGATTATATGCGGGGCCCATGCCTAAAGTATATGCAGAACCCATGCTCAGATGGTCTTGTGGTCTTTTATGAATTTATTTTTGCGGATCAATGTCCGGAATATATATGGGACCAATGTCCGGAATATATACGGGACCCATGCCCGGATGGCCTAGCGATTGCCTTATGTCCTTTCTTCTTGTCTCCACACTTTCATCCATCCAACGATTCTGGTTTTCCTATAAAAAAAGAAGCTTGAAAAATGCATAATAGTTTTATAAGATTTCCATAAATCACAAATATTTCTCTAAGGATAAAATAAAAGACTTGGTCGTCTGACTTTATGAATTTCAAAACTCGGAGTTTGACTTAGGAGCTGGACATCTGTGATATTCTCCTTATTGTCACCCCTATTAACACTCGGTCCTTCTGCATCACATGAATAACCCCCAATAGGTTCACTGTTAGGGGTGGTTTCGGGAAATGTTATCCCGAGCTCAGACCTCCTATCTTTTCTACTCTTTCTGATGAACTTTCGAAGTGTGTTGTTCCCTACTATCCTTTCGATCTCATCTTTCAATTGTCAGCACTCCTCCATTACATGTCCGTGGTCTTTATAAAAATGGCAGTATCTGGTCCTGTCTCATTTTTCAGCTTTCTTAAGATTGAATTTGAGAGGCCACATGATATTCTTGTCATTTTTCCTAATCCACATTAGAATATATGTTCGTGAGTTGTTCAATGGGATATATTTCTTATACTTACCTCAACTATTCATTCCTCAGGAGATCAGGTAACTTCTGTGGTCTCCCTCATAACCTTGCTTCTCTAGCATTTGGCCTTGCTTCTGACCCATCCTTTTATTCTCTTCCTATCCTTCCTAGCACCTTTAGGCAGCCTGTACCAGCTTCCAACTGGTGTCCTTAGGAATATCATCTGATGGCTTTCCTTCCTCGGACTTGTCTTTCCCTTTGGATTAAGTTTGGATTGCCTCTGTCTAAGTCCTTGAGATCTCTACAGAAATTTTCTCCCTCCCCTCATAACCATGAGTGATGCCTCTTCTCGAGCTTTATATTGCTCGAAAATAACCTGTAATCTTTTGACGTACTGGAGCATTTGCTTAATCTACAGAAACTTTCTCCCTCCCCTCGTAACCATGAGTGATGCCTCTTCTCGAGCTTTATATTACTCGAAAATAACCTACAATCTTCTGACGTACTGAAGCATTTGCTTGATGCTCAAATTGTTGAAATCTGTCTTGTTGACCATAGATGATGTATTTTGTCCACTATCAAGAGTGAAAAAAATGATAGCATCTTTTTAGTAGCAATCTTAGCTGCAGCTCGTGAATTGTCGGCCATTTATAAATATAAAAGAGAGTTTTTTTTTTTAAAAGAAAAGAGATAAGAGACCGGTTTTAATCCAAATGAATAGAGAGAATTTAATGGATCTCCCGGCAGCGGAACCAAATAATGTTGCTGAAACCAAATTAATGACGTGGCCGAAATGGAGCTGAGCTGTGATTGGCTAAACTGCGAGAAAGAGAACGTAAGGTGGTGGATGCCTACGGTAGCCACTCCGATGCTCAAGTCAGTAAGGTGAAGAAAGACGAGTATAATGTTTAGAACTCAAAAGTAGTTGTGTGAGAGAACAATATATTTTTACCTCTGTGATCATTCACCTTTTATATTGTAAGAAAATGAAGATAAATATATCATTTCTTAGTAATCCGGCAATGATGTGATTGGCTCATTCATAAGGAATCTTCACCGACTAATTGGTCAGGAATTCAATGATCGCAGATGTAAAGGGGATCTGCTGAATTCTAACTGTTAACGGTAACTTATTGAGCCTTGAGAAGGCGAGTATGTCCAACCTGAAGCTGACCTGTCCTGAAGTGCCCCTTTTCTACAAGCGAGAGTACATGCGAATTTATTAAATTTTTGACACACGGTCCTATTTTATAGTGACAATTAACTGTCTTTTTTATAGACAATCTTATATAGCATCAATTTTTATAAATTTATTATTTTTTTTTAGTTTTTATTTTTTTATATAAAAGTATGTACCTAAAAAAGTGTATATATAATTTCAAAATAAAAGTATATATCCTTTTATTTTCTCTCTAAATTAAAGAAAAATATTTGAAGAATTAATTTTCTTTCTTTTCTAAATAAAAAATAAAAATCTCTCATTTTTCTTCACAATTATTTTCTCTGCTTCATATTATCCACGTATCCAAACAGCTTGCTAAATTTAAAAGGAAAAAACTGTAAGTTTGGAATCCAGGACCAATCGACGCCCAAAATTAACCAGCATGGACAGGACTAGCGTGGCTGGACCCACCCTAAGCCAGGTCAATGACTGGTTGAGCCATCGAGGCGATGAGAGTACAGTCAATGACCAAATCGTATCTCTACATGTTTACCTACGAATCGAGATACTGAATGGGAGCCACGCCTCCAGGGGCAATTTTGTAACTTCTGAATCTCTGGGCCGATCAATTAATATATACACGCTACAAAAGTAAAAAAACGAAAACTAGAAAAAAATAAAGGAAAAAAGAAAAAATAACACGAAGGTTTCGTCTTTCAGACCAAGAACAACATAACACGAGCGAGAGAAATACAAAGATTTAGCTAAAGAAAATATTTAAGGGAAGATAAAAAACGGAGAGAGAAAAAAAGATAGATTTCTCTTTCAGCTGTTTTTCTTTTTTTTATTCCTTCTCTATCGATCTGAGTTTTGCGAATTTCTCTTTTCGAATTCTCAGCTCTCAAGGTTTTCCTCGCCGATCTATCATTTCAGCTCGTTAATTTTTCCTGGTAATTTTCCCTCACTTTCTATCTGTTTTTCTATTTCTCCTTCTCTTTCTCTTTTGGATAGAAACCCTAGGGTTTCAAGCTTATCCAATTAACGTTCTTTGCTTTCTTTTTATTTTCTTTTGGTTTAATGTGCATACGTGTACTTGTATGTCTTAATGAAACCCTACATTGGTTTTTTGTTGATTTCTTCTTCTGTTTCTTTGATTTTTCGAAGTTAGGGTTTTGAATTGGAGCAAAGGTTGAGAAAGTGGAAGCGAATTTCGCATTATGAGCATCCATAGCCCCGGGCGAGGGGAGAACTAGGGTTTCGAGTAATTTGGTTGCAGAGAGGGATTTCCATGGGCGATGGAGGTGTCGCTTGCATGCCTTTGCAGCATAATAGTATCATGGAGAGGTTTCCAATTCAAGACAATACGACAACCCTTTGCAGTGGAGGCAAAACTGGCAACACCACCGCTACTACGACCGCTACCACCAACAATAGCAGTAATAACAACAGCAATGGCAACGGTACCACCAGTAATTTCAACTCAAAGCCCAAAAAAGTTTTGAAGAAGGTAATTAAGGTCAAAAAGATTGTTACAGTGAAGAAAACAGTAGCCGAGAAGAGTGAATTGGGATCAGAGAAAGCAGCAAAGGTTAGCAAGGAGAAGGAAGCAAAGAGTAGTAAGGAGAAAGAAGCAAAGATTACCAAGGAGACGGTTGCAAAGAGTAGCAAAGAGAAGGAGGCAAAGATTAGCAAGGAGGCTGACAATGGTTCAAGTTCTGTTGATAACAAGGTGCAGAATACTAAAGAAGAAGTTGAAGAGGGTGAATTGGGAACTTTGAAGTGGCCACCAAAAGCAGAAGTTGAGAACGGAGAGTTTGTTCCATCAGAAAAGGCAAGGAGAAATGAAATTGAGAAGGGAGAGATTGTCGTTGAGAAATGGAGAAAAGTGGATGTGGAGAAGGGTGAGGTTGTTTCAGGTACAGGTAGATGGCGAAAAGGGGAATTTGGCAGAGAAGACATCGAGAAAGGAGAATTCATTCCAGATAGATGGCCTAATAAAGATGACTACAGTTACAATAAATCATCCCGTGGCAGGTACGACAACAGCAAAGAGCGTACCCCACCTTCTGGAAAGTATTCCAGTGAAGACATTTATAGAAGGAAAGAATTAAGTAGGAGTGGTAGTAATCAGCATAGTAAAAATACTTTTAGGTGGGAGGGTGGTCTGGAAAGGAATATAAGAATCAGTTCAAAGATTGTGGATGAAGAAGGTTCTTATAAGGGTGAATACAGCAATGGCAAGAATCATGGAAAAGAGTACACTTCTGGTAACAGGTTGAAGCGATATGGCACTGAGTCTGAAAGCAATGAGCGCAAACATTATGGGGATTATGGGGACTATGCCTGCTCCAAAAGCAGGAGACTTTCTGAGGATTGTGCTCGCACTGCTCACTCAGATCACTATTCACGTCACTCTTTGGAAAGGTTCTATAGAAACTCTTCCTCTTCTTCTTCTTCGAGAATATCTTCATTGGAAAAATATCCCTCCAGGCATCATGAACCCACTTTATCTTCCAAAGTAGTTTATGATAGGCATGGACGCAGTCCAGTTTTTTCTGAGCGGTCCCCACGTGATAGAGTCAGGTACTATGATTACAGGGATAGGAGTCCAGTGCGTCGCGAGAGATCCCCCTATCGGCGTGAGAGATCACCTTATGGACGTGAGAGATCACCTTATGGACGTGAGAAATCACCATATGGACGAGAGAGGTCTCCATATGGACGTGATAAATCCCCATATGAAAGAAGCCGTCATCATGATTATAGGAGAAGTCCTACTCATTCAGAGAGGTCCTCCCAGGACCAGTATCATGATCGCAGGGATCGAACTCCAAACTTTGTGGAGCGCTCCCCACATGATCGAGCTAGACCCAGTAATCACAGAGAGGCAATTCGTAAAGGTGGTGGAGCAAGTGAGAAACGGAACTCTCAGTTTGTTAATAAAGGTCATGAGGATAAGCTTGGCCAGAGGGACTCTGTTGCAAGGGATTCAAAATTGGCAGCCAAAGAATCTCAAGATAAGAATGAAGTGCATGATAATAATGTATTGGAAGAAAAAAAAGAAAATTCTGAGTCTCACAAAGAAGAGCAGTCCCAGAGTCCAACCATGAATAAGGAAGAGTCTCCTCGTGTTGATGGGCCTCCTCCTGAAGAGCTACTATCTATGGAAGAAGATATGGATATATGTGACACACCACCTCATGTCCCTGTTATGACTGATTCCTCCACGGGAAAATGGTTTTACCTTGACTATTTTGGCATGGAATGTGGGCCTTCAAAATTATGCGACCTTAAGACCCTCGTGGATGAGGGAGTTCTTGTGTCGGATCACTTGATCAAGCATGTGGATAGTGACAGGTGGGTAACCATTGAAAATGCAGTTTCACCATTGGTGACTGCAAATTTCCCATCAATTACATCAGACACTATTACTCAGCTAGTGAGCCCCCCAGAGGCACCTGGTAATCTATTGGCAGATACTGGAGGTATAGGAAAATCAGGTATTCAGAGTGGTGAGGAAGTGCCAGTAACTTTGCGACAATCTCTGGTC
The DNA here is from genome assembly GCF_001659605.2 of Manihot esculenta. Lineage (NCBI taxonomy): Eukaryota > Viridiplantae > Streptophyta > Magnoliopsida > Malpighiales > Euphorbiaceae > Manihot > Manihot esculenta. Next base: position 11,030,598 of record NC_035173.2, read on the forward strand.
AGCATCAGCGACAGTTCTTGTCTGTCTGAATCCTTGGAAGATCTCAACATTGATGAAAGGGTCGGAGCTCTGTTGGGTGGTTTTACTGTTGTTCCTGGCAGAGAACTGGAGACTATCGGAGGTATTTTGATCTCTTATGTTTCTTTGTATTCTCCCATATTATTAAATAATGTTCCTGTGTTATTGTTGATATAACCATGTGTGTGAGTGAGTGAGTGAGTGAGTGTGTGTGTGTGTGTGTGTGTGTGAGTGTGTGAGTGTGTGTGTGTGAGTGTGTTTATTATCTGGGGGAGATTTCTTATACTGTTTTTCCTATTTTTGGATTATTATCATCTTTGCAGAAGTTCTGCAAATGACATTTGAGCATGCACCATGGGAGAAATGGGAAAAATCAGAAGGTAAAATGTTTATATTTTTCTCATTCTTTCCTTGGATTGACTTCTTGTTGATTCTCTGTTGACATTTTTTTAAGGAATTTTTGCTGAGTTAACATTTCCTTTTTTCGCAATTTTGGGGATGTGTATTTAGGGTGTTAGGCATTGAGTTTGGGGCCCAAAGAAGTGCTTTTTTGAAAGCACCATTTTAGATGCTGTTGAAAAAAGCAGTTTGGGAAAAGCTGATCTGTTATTTTGGTGTTCTTATGACTAAATTTTGTCAAAAATAATTTAAAATTATTTTTTAATATTTTCTAAATAGTATGTTTTAATAAAGTGCTTTTCTCAATAGTAGGTACTACAACAATGCTAAACAGACCCTTAGTCAATTAAGGATTCAGTTTTTGGTCCTGTAGTCAAATGATATTCAAGTTTTATATGTTGTGCTGTTTCAGAGTCGTTGAGATGGTGTATTAATTTTCTGGGCTGTAAAGTGGCATTCAGCGTTTTGTCAATATTGGAACTGAAAATTTAATACAATAAAATATGCAAGTTAGGATGTTTGGCTGTTTTGGCCTTGTTATGAAGTTTTCACTTACTTGGTCTGGACAAGACCTCAGGTGGTTTCTTGTGCCATTTTTTTATTTATTTCTTCAATCTGTATGATCTCTTGACATCTCTTGAGTTACCTTCTTAAATGCTACACTCTCTTGCGAATTTATTAGAATGCTAGCGATTCAAAGTTGGCAGAAGGCCAAAATGAGGGCAATGCAGTTGTACTATGCTATTCAGTCAAAATCTTCGTTGGACAATGTTTTGATCTAATAAGATTGATTGAAGAACATTTTGTACATAATATAACATAGAACATTACTTTCTTTTTTTTCTCCTCTAGTAGTCACACGTGAATCACAAGATACTTAATTCATGACTACTGACAAGTGTCTATTCTTGTGTGCACAGGTTTCACTTGGAATCAAGCTTGTATATCAGAACAACATGGTGAAGATAATGATGAATTATCGGGATACTCTGAAATGAAAGCTAAAGATGCTGTTGAAATGAGATCTAGTGCGATTTCTGAAAAAGACCAAGGCTCTGTCTGTTTAGTTGACGCGGCTGATTGGTTTTCTGGCCGATGGTCATGCAAGGGTGGAGACTGGAAGAGGAATGATGACACTGTCCAAGATAGATTTTCCAGAAGGAAACTTGTTCTCAATGATGGCTTTCCATTATGCCAAATGGCAAAATCAGGGTCTGAGGACCCTAGATGGCATAGAAAAGATGATCTTTATTATCCTTCTCAAAGCAGAAGACTTGACCTGCCTCCTTGGGCTTTCTCCTGCCCAGATGAGAGGAATGAATGTGGTGGTGTCAGCAGACTAACTGTTGCTAAGCCTCCCATTCCTGTTGTTAGGGGAGTGAAAGGAACTATGCTACCAGTGGTCAGGATAAATGCATGTGTTGTCAAGGACCATGGTTCATTTGTTTCAGAGCCTCGCACAAAAGTTCGAGGGAAGGACAGGTACCCTTTGAGGTCTGCTCGGGCATATTCTGCTGCTAATGATGGGAAAAGATTGACAGCAGAAGGCGATTTTCATTCCAAAACTGATCAAGACTCTCATGGTTCTTGGAAGTCAATTTCATCCATTAACATTCCTAAAGATCGTCTTTGCACGGTGGATGACTTACAGTTACATTTGGGCGAGTGGTACTACTTTGATGGTTCTGGGCATGAACGAGGGCCATCATCATTTTTAGAGCTTCAGGTCTTGGCAGATCAAGGTTCTATCCAAAAATGTAGCAGTGCTTTTAGGAAATTTGATAGAGTGTGGGTTCCAATTACCCCTGCCACAGAGACTTCTGAATCCACTGTTAAACTTCAAAAGGAGAATCTTGCAGTATGCGGTGATTCTTCAGCAAGTCTTTTACAATTGCAGAGTGCTGCCACTAATGAAAGCAACTCAAATTCCATTTCGTTTCATAGCCTGCACCCACAGTTTATTGGTTATACACGTGGGAAGCTACATGAATTGGTAATGAAATCTTACAAGAGCCGGGACTTTGCTGCTGCCATAAATGACGTTTTGGATCCATGGATCAATGCTAAACAGCCTAAGAAGGAGACTGATAACCATATATACCGAAAATCAGGTATGCATAAGTTCATGAAAAACTGGCCTTTCCGAAATTATGAGTGTAATTGTAATTTCACGTATGAAGTACAAAATAATAAACCTTTTAACATCTTACTAGTGCATTGCTGTGGGACAAGCAACTGACTAAGTATTCAAATAAAATAATGCCTATGTGAAGGTTCACTTGGTCCTACTCCTACCCTTTCATTATTTATTACCTTTTTTTTGGGCATGCCTATGTACCCCTTCTTTTTGGATGAGTGTGAAACGCTGAAACGAATCCCGAGTATAATGTGGACCAAGTATGAACCTATCCAATAGGCACCAATTTCACAACTTCCAGATTTTCTGAGATATGAAAAGATTATCTATATATATATAATATGTTCTCTTTTCAGGGCAGACCATATATGTTATAGTTTGTTCATTTTGCTTTTACATTATTTTTGGAAGGATGGAAAGTTTTGAGAAGGTTCCTACTTTCCTTTTTCTGGAAAGGGAAGCAAGAAGGGGATGGAAAATGAATGAAAGATTCTGCCCTTGGGCCTCTAATATTTTTCCTCTTAAGTTTGGAGGGGTGAAAATAGATGATATTTCCATTTCCCCCCACCACAATTTTGCACGTGAAAGTCTTAAGGACCATTTTGTAAGCGGCAAAGAGTTCAAATCAGCCTGTGAACTTTTCACCGAGTCTCAATAAGCCTAATTTAATCTTTTTGGTTAAATAAAACCAGAAACTTTATCTTTAAATTCAAACAAGTCATGACCTAATAAGATATTATTTTTTTAATAATAAAATATATTTGTTTTGTATTTGTAAATATTAAAACTATTTACAATTTTATAAAAAAAAAACTATTTACTATTTTTAAATAAAAAAATTAAAATACAAAAATTCAAGAAGAAAATAGTAGATAATTTTTTGATATTTAAAAATTATAAAAATAAAATTTTATTATTAAAAAATTTTTCTAGTAAAAATATATTATAAAAGTAATATTTTTTATTAGGTGGGAATTATTTAGACTTTACTACAAAGTTTAGGATTTTATTTGGCTAGAAAGATCAAATTGTTGTTATATGAACATTGATAAAATATGAGGGGCTTATTGCACCTTTTTCCTTTTATAATTTATTGTCGACAAAATAATTGTTTGCATTTTCATTTCTCTCATTTCTTTCATTACCAAGCGGTGAAAGTTTGTTAGACTCCTTACTTGCATTTAGATCAGAGGTTATGGTGGAGCATGTGCTGGCTGGAAAGGCCTTCAAATCCATCCCCCTCCTCCAAGGCTGTTTGTAGCTTTTATGTATTATGTTGTAAAATGAGTTTTTATGATTATTATTTCCTTGCTTTCAATTGGTAGCTCTCCTTGGCTTTAACAAAAGCTCTAGATGCATTTAGTTGTTGTTAAGGATTATGTTTTTTTCTCCTTTCTTCCTCTCTCTTCTTCCCTTGTATACTTGCATGTGTATCAGAGTATGATTGCATTTACAAGGCTTATGTACATTTATACATGTGCATGTTTTCCTCCTGCTGCTTTCAGAAGGCTATGTATAGGATCTCATTGTGGTCATATCTTTGCTTATTGCCTAGCTTCATGCTCTTTTTTACTTCCTTTTCTGATTTCTTATGTATATATACTTTCTTTTACTTGCACACTCTATTCATAATTTATCTTTCTTGGTACTCTGGTTAATTGTAGAAATTGATGCACGTGCTGGCAAAAGAGCTAGGCTGCAGCTTGATGGAAGTGATTATGACTATGACATGGATGAAGACTTGCAGACCATTCAAAGGGATGATGCTAGTTTTGAGGAATTGTGTGGTGATGCTACTTTCAACGGAGAAAGTAGTGCACCCTCAGAGACTGAGTTGGGAAGCTGGGGTTTATTAGATGGTCATATGCTGGCACGAGTCTTTCATTTTCTGAGATCTGACATGAAATCTCTTGTCTTTGCTTCTTTGACTTGTAAGCACTGGAGAGCTGCTGCCAGCTTTTACAAGGACATCTCAAGACAAGTTGATCTCTCACATTTAGGTCCTAATTGCAGTGACTTGATCATGTGGAATATCATGGTAAGTATCTTGTATGTTTTGCTTGGGATGCTATGTCCTGGATTTTAATTCTTTGAGTTACTTTGCTATTTGTTGCAGAATGGTTATAACAAAGAAAGGATAAATTCAATGGTGCTGTTGGGTTGCACAAATATTACTTCGGGATTGGTTGAAGATATTCTTCGCACTTTCCCTTGTTTATCTTCTGTAGATATTAGAGGTTGCAGCCAGCTCAAGGAGTTGCCCCTTAAATTTCCTGATTTGAGCTGGATCAGGACTCGTGGTTCACGTGGTATTGATGTCTCTGAGGATTCATATTCTAAAATAAGGAGTCTTAAACAGATCAGTGAGACTCCTACATTTTGTAGTGATGCAGATGATTTTGGTGAGCTAAAAGAGTATTTTAACAGTGTGAATAAGAGGGACTCAGCAAATCAATTATTCCGACGGAGTTTGTATAAGCGCTCGAAGTTGTTTGATGCTAGAAAGTCATCATCTATTCTATCTAGGGATGCCCGTATAAGGCGGTGGGCCATGAAAAAATCTGAAAGTGGCTATAGGAGGATGGAGGGATTTCTTGCTTCAGGTTTGAAGGACATCATGAAGGAGAATACCTTTGAGTTTTTTGTGCCCAAGGTACAGTTAATGATTTAATTTTATGGAAATATCTAGTGCTATGTAATTTCTCAAGTTCTTATTACTGTTCTCTATTCCTTATTCAGGTGGCAGAAATTGAAGATCGTATGAAAAATGGTTATTATATTGGTCATGGTTTAAGGTCTGTCAAGGAGGACATCAGTCGGATGTGCAGAGATGCAATTAAGTGAGTCTTTTACATACACACAGAGATGGAAACAGAGATTGTTGCCAGTGTATTGTAGGACCAAAATAGAATAGGGAAAAAACTACACCATTATGGACAAAGTCTTTCTTTCTTCATAATATGTGTTGTATCTTGTGCTTGCTTTACTTTCTCATTTATTATTATTTGCTGAGACATTCACTTTGTTCTAATTATTACTTGTATATGCTTTTTGTATGCAGAGCCAAGAATCGGGGTGCTGGAGACATGAATCATATCATTACATTATTTCTCAAACTCGCCTCACGTTTGGAAGATAGTTCTAAGTTTTCTTATGAAAGAGATCAGCTGATGAAATCATGGAAAGATGATTTGTCTGCAGGGCTAGGTTATACTCCCATGAAATATAAGAAGAAGTTAATCATGGAAAAGAAGAACACTATTAGGAGTAATGGCACTGGCTATGCAAATGGTAGTTGTTATTATGGAGAATATGCATCTGATCGGGAAATCAGAAGACGCTTATCCAAATTGAACAGAAAATCTATTGATTCAGGAAGCGAAACTTCTGATGATTTTGACAAGTCCTCCGAAGATGGGCGGAGTGATAGTGAAAGCACTGCCTCATATACAGGAAGCGACTTGGATTTCCGGTCAGAAGCTCGAAGTATGGAGTCCATAGGGGAGGGATTCTTTATGGGAGATGAGGGTTTAGATTCCATAACAGATGATCGTGAATGGGGTGCTCGTATGACAAAAGCAAGTCTGGTTCCTCCTGTCACTAGAAAATATGAAGTTATAGATCAATATGTTATTGTAGCAGATGAGGAGGATGTTCAAAGAAAGATGTGTGTTTCTTTGCCTGATGATTTTGCTGAGAAGCTTGATGCACAGAAAAATGGCACTGAGGAATTGGATATGGAGCTTCCTGAAGTCAAGGACTACAAACCTCGAAAACAGCTTGGTGATGAAGTTATAGAACAGGAAGTTTATGGAATAGATCCCTATACCCATAATCTTTTACTTGATTCGATGCCTGAGGAATTAGATTGGCCTTTGTCCGAGAAGCATTCGTTTATTGAAGATATGCTCCTTCAAACTCTGAATAAGCAAGTCAGAAACTTTACCGGCTCTGGTAACACTCCAATGATGTATCCTTTGCTGCCTGTTATAGAAGACATTGAAAAAGCTGCCGAGGAGGAATGTGATGTGCGAACAATGAAGATGTGTCATGGCATCCTTAAGGCCATAGCTAGCCGTCCTGATGATAATTATGTTGCATACAGGAAGGTATTGAGCATCATCCACATATTGCATGGGTTTACTACTGTTTCTTTGACCCATTCCTTGTTCATTATTCTGATTTTATTTCCTTCTCCATCTTTTATTTTTAGGGGCTTGGTGTTGTTTGCAACAAACAAGGTGGTTTTGGAGAAGATGATTTTGTTGTGGAGTTTTTGGGAGAGGTATGGACGCAAAGCAGTCAAGGAATTACTTATTAAGAGTGTTTTATAAAATTTATATTTTTGTCATACGTTCAGAATTTCAGTCTATTTCCTGTCTGATTAGGGAAGTAAGTGTGTGGTGTCTTGTCTTAGTTGCTTTTTAGACCCCATCTCCAACCCTCATGTAAAACATAAATGTAAAAAGAAAATGGAAAACAAGCACAAACGAGAATTTGTTGTGCAAATATCTACATGTTATGTGAAGCCCGATAATTGTCACCATATTTCAGATAAGACCATATGTGATATTTGATGAAGTAAGCAGTCAAAGTATTCATGATCTCTTGATCCTGCAATTTCAAGTGAATCAGCATAGTGAAGTTTTAACCTGGAACATTATTCAGAAGTGGTTTTTATTTTAACTTGCTAAATTTTGGTATGAAATTTGTATGGAAAGTATTAACTTTCAATTAGAATATCTGGTGCTGGTATTAAAATATACTATTATTATCTATTGTCTATTGGCAAGGATTTGTATTTTGTTAGGTGATAACCATTCTTTATTTACTTTATTTGCTTACATTTGTTGCTGGTTTCTTGTTATAAGTTCTCAAGTCTTAACTCTTAAGGTGCTGAATCTTCTTGTTCTCCTTTTTCCACTTCAAAATTAACTTTGATAGGTTTATCCTGCTTGGAAATGGTTTGAGAAGCAAGATGGCATCCGATCTTTACAGAAAGATAATAAAGATCCTGCTCCAGAATTTTACAACATTAATCTTGAGAGGCCTAAGGTTCTTTACATCTAAACTAACTTTGCTATATGTTTTTCACTTTGTTTCTTTACATTTTGACCTTATTTGTTGTTATCTGACAGGGTGATGCTGATGGCTATGATTTGGTGGTTGTCGATGCCATGCACAAGGCAAACTATGCCAGTCGAATTTGTCACTCATGCAGACCTAACTGTGAAGCAAAGTGAGTTTTAATCTTTTATGTAGTGCATAAAAGCAATTTGTAAATCAGTGTTAGACTTTGCCTATTGCCTTTTGTACCTTCAAATGCATGGAGCTAGATAGAAATTGGAAATATAATGGAGCTATGGATGATGTTACTTCGCAGGACTTAGATAATTTTATCAGCTTTTACTGCTGGAAACTTGCAACAACTAACAATTTGTTATTTGTTGCATGAATTAATGACCTTTTTAGACGGTGTCATGTAGCATATTTCTATAAGTTAGAAGACTTATGTTTTGCTCTTGTTCTTTTTGTTTGTCTCAATTCTGTTCCCCTGAATCCTGTCTCCTTTTGTAATTAATTAATGTAAGCCTGATTTGTTGTTCGTCATTGACTCCTTGGTCTGAACAATTTTTGTCATGTTTGTTTGGTGTTTGGAGTCACCACCTGTCTGTATTATGATGTAAGATTGCTTCTTTCTGAATGAATTCAGCTTTTCATGAAGGTCTGGCATCAAATTTTATTTCTATCATATGTTTCTGCTTCAGATTATTGTTTCTTGGTGAACCTGTCTGGATTAGGATATCAGATTACATCTTTTTGAATGAATTTAGTTTTTCAGGAAGGTCTGGCATTTAATGAAATTTCTGTCTATTTTAATGTCATATGTTTTTACTTCAAATTATTGTTTCTTAAGCTTACGAATCCTGCATCTTTTTCTAAAATTTTTTGGTTTGAATGAAGTATTTTCTTTTTGAAGACCTCTTGACTAATGGCAATTAGTGGCAAACACATCTGAGCTTCTAGTAGAGTTCAATGTTTGCAAGGTTTTGGTAATTCATCATGTTAAATTTCTTGAACGCAGAGTTACTGCTGTAGATGGTCAATACCAGATTGGAATTTACACTGTACGGGAAATTCAATATGGCGAAGAAATCACATTTGATTACAATTCTGTGACAGAGGTGCATGTCTTTTGCCTGTCAGTCTTGTTTACAATACACATGCACGCACACACACACATATATATATTTCCAATTCCTTGTCTTGCAATTGATGATTGCTCCTCAAATTGCAGAGTAAGGAAGAATATGAAGCATCTGTTTGTTTGTGTGGTAGCCAAGTTTGTCGGGGCAGCTACTTAAATCTGACAGGTGAAGGGGCTTTCCAAAAGGTACAAGATTACAAGAGAATTTTCTTTGCTGTTGTTATCCCTTTCTTTTCCTAGCAGTTAAACCTTTATATTTTATGTGCAGGGTGCGGCTAGTTATATATCAATAGCACTTTCTGCCTTAAATTTTCAAAGTAATTTTATTTTTGCTAACCATATACGACTTTTTTCAGGTGCTGAAGGAGTGGCATGCCATGCTGGATCGACATCATTTGATGCTTGAAGCTTGTGAACTAAATTCTGTATCTGAAGAAGATTATCTTGATTTGGGGAGGGCTGGTTTGGGGAGTTGTTTGCTTGGTGGGTTGCCTGATTGGGTGGTCGCATATTCTGCTCGTCTGGTGTGTCTATGCTGCCATATTTTAAAGATTTGTGATTAACCTTTCTGAAAGATATGTTTGCACTATTCTCTGTTCATTTCATTACCTTGACTCATCCAATCTTATGATAGGTGAGGTTCATAAATCTGGAGAGAACAAAGCTTCCTGAGGAAATTCTGAGGCACAATTTGGAAGAAAAAAGGAAATATTTCTCAGATATTTGTCTTGAGGTTGAAAGAAGTGATGCTGAGGTTCAGGTAAGTGCTTGTGCCTATGATGATGTCCTCATAAAGTGTGATGGACTATGCTTCCTGTTACTTTGTGTATGCTCATCTTGTTTTTTGTATGAGGCAGGCTGAAGGTGTTTATAACCAGAGGCTTCAAAATTTAGCAGTAACACTTGACAAGGTTGGTCCTATCTTTAACTTGATATGGGTAACACATACTTTCTGTCTACTATAGTCCTACATCTGAAGTCAAATTCCGAATTGATGGTTATTCATCTTGATTCTTGATATCTCTGATTAGCTTTGTTCTTTTAGATATCCTCAATGAAGGGAAAATTCACTAACTGGTTGTTGGCATGGATGTTATGCATAGGTGAGGTATGTGATGAGATGTTTATTTGGTGACCCAAAGAAAGCTCCACCTCCATTGGTGAGGCTAAGTCCTGAGGAAACTGTTTCTTTCCTCTGGAAAGGGGAGGGATCACTTGTTGAGGAGCTTCTTCAGTGCATGGCTTCTCATGTGGAAGCTGACATGCTTAATGATCTCAAGTCCAAGATTCGTGCACGTGATTTATCAGAATCTGATAACATTCAGAAAGAACTTCAGAAGTCATTGTTGTGGTGAGCAACGTACATACCTTCACTTTGTTCATCATGTTTATGCTTTAGTATAACGTGAATTTCATGGAAATCAAATTCTTCTTCTGCAGGTTGAGGGATGAAGTCCGAGCTCTTCCGTGTACATACAAATGCCGTCATGATGCTGCAGCTGACTTGATCCATGTGTATGCTCATACAAAGTGTTTCTTCAAAGTTCAGGTGAGTCATTTTGATACTGGTCCTCCAACAGCTTTTATCTGCAACATCTTTCTTGAAACTATTATTTTCAGCACCGTATGTTCAAATGACTTCATGGTTAATTGCAGGAGTACAAAACTTTTACTTCTCCACCAGTTCACATTAGTCCGCTCGACTTGGGTCCCAAGTATGCTGATAAATTGGGAGCAGGTATCCATGAATATCGAAAGACATATGGTGAAAATTATTGTCTCGGACAGTTGATATATTGGCATATACAGACTAATGCTGAACCAGATTGTAGTCTGGCTAAGGCAAGTAGGGGCTGCTTGTCTTTACCTGAAATTGGTTCCTGCTATGCCAAGGTTCAGAAGCCATCACAGCAGCGCATTTATGGTCCAAAGACTGTGAAGCTTTTGCTGGAAAGAATGGTAAGGCTTATACGTTTTGCTGCTTAGTAGTTTCTGTTGAAGATATTCTTGTCCCCATCCCATCCCTGCCTTGGCTGAAACCGCCAGAGCACAACACCTGCATCTTTACAACTGTTGAATCTCTTTGCTCTTCTTGGATCACTTGGGAAAATTATCATGGAGAATGTTTCCAAACTTGTGTTTTTTTGGAACTTCCTTAGCACTCTGTTTGATAGGAGGTGTAGAGTTTAAGGTTTTTTAAAGTATGGTTTTATAAGGTAAGGGTTTTCATGGTTTTTAAACTTTAATAATTTTTTATTGTTTGGGAATGAGATAAGATTTTTTAAAGTATTTGAAGGTTTTTAAGAGAAAACTTTCTCAATCCACCAATTTAGTGGGTTGAAATTGAAGGTTCTTAGAGGTTTTTAAAAACCTCCAAAAACAATCTTACTTTAAAAAACTCACTTTCTCCCAAACACATCAAAGTTTTTAAACCTTGAAAAACCCAATAAGAGTGTAAATAGAACCAACAAAATAACCTCCTCCCAATCAAAGTGTAAATAGAACCAACAAAATGATGTTCAGGACACACCAGTGAAACCCTTTGGTTAACAAGCAACTTGTACAAACCTAGCCCAATCGTGTTGTACTTTCCTGGCTACACGGTGTGCTATGAACTCTCCCCAGTATCTTTGAATGTCCGAGTTTAGAAAAATTCAGCTGTGTCTAAGATGAGCTTTCTAATTTTTCTTAGTTATGTGATTAGTATGGTTGCTTATCTGCTAGTGTCGTCATATTTACAGGAAAAGTACCCCCACAAGCCATGGCCCAAGGACCAAATATGGTCGTTCAAGAGTTGTCCGAAAGTTATTGGGAGCCCGATGCTGGATGCTGTATTGAGCAATTGTCCTTTAGACAGGGAGTTGGTCCACTGGTTGAAGCATAGACCAACAATATACCAGGCAGTGTGGGATAGATGAAGGCAAGGCATTTGGGAAAGCTGCAGTAGGATATTGTTAGGCAACAACCACTTTGTACTATGTTTTGGAATGATTTCTCAATTTTAAGTTCACAGCTACCCCTTTTTGTGTGGGAGTTGGTAATCATTCCAAAACATCCAATTCCTTTGTGCTGCAATTCTCATTCTTATGTACAGTTCCTTTCTCATTTCTCTTTGTAATTTGTAATTCATTACATGGTAGTAAAGCATTTTTTCCTGCTCTCTAATTTAAATGAAAAATATGAAAAGAAGCTAAATGCCAGAGCTTTGTGTTTGCTGAACTGTTGATATCTAAATTAATCTCGCCACAGTGCTTTTTATGACGGGTCCGCAATGGGATGGACGAAACTGTGGGTTAAAATCTGGGGAATTCAATTCAGACGAATCTGTGCAAGAATTTGTTTTCTTAAATTAAATAGTTAAATAGTGGAGATACTTAAATTGAATTATGAAAAATTGTAATAAGTTTAATTATGAAAAATTGAAATGAATATATTCATCTTAATTATCAGATTTAAGCCTTATGCCTATTGGAAGTTACACCTTTTATAGAGAGCTTAATGGTTAATTTTATTATTATATGTTTATTAGAAAGCTTAATTCAGTTAATCTATTTTTTTTAAAATGCAAATTAATCAGAGTTTGAGCTAATTCTACTATAAAATCAAAAGTTTCGAATTGATATATATATATATATATATTTTTTATACATTTCTTGACATAAAAACTCAAGATTTGACCTATGAATCTTGTTCCTATAAATAACCATTCTATTGAGGTTTGAACAACCATTCGATTGAGGTTTGTTTCCTTAGATGCTTGATCTAGTTGAGATTGAATTGCATCTTTTCAAGATACCTGATGACTCAGATTGTTGGGTCTTAAAGTTGCTTACTTAGACATTCTCAGGAATTACCGTTTCGACTCTATATACTAGTGGAAATGAGGTTTTCTCTATTGCTGTTCTTGGAGTTATTCTGTAAAACCAAAGAATAGGAAGTAATTCCTTGAGTTAGATGTCTTTACCTTTATCAAGCCTTTTCTTCAATCTCTGGAGGATTATCCTATTTGTAATCTCGGTCATGCCAATGGTCTGTGCTCCTTTTGTGTCCTGCATCATTGTAGGCTAGTAATATCCTTGTCTGAAAGCTTATTGGGCAATCGTTCGAGCTCCTTCGTGGCTTCCACAGTCCCTTTCATGAATATCATTGAGGATGCTCTTGCCATCCTCTTTCGATATACAACACAGTTATGGTTGGGTTGAGTATCTCCTGTACAACAACTATTTATTAACACATATCTAGAAGATTTTCTTATTACCTGTTTGCCTGCTAAGTCATCAATTGGTAACTCATCCTCTATCAAGAATCTATATACTGGAGTCGTCCATGTGTTTGCTACTTTAATTGTAAGTCATTATAAATAATTGATTTGCATATACCTATTTCTTTGATGATTTGAGTGCCATGATCACTGACTTATACTCGACTGTATTGTTTGTGGCGGTAAATGTGAGCTTTGCTGTGTACCACAGTTTAAATTCCATCTGAATATGCAAAAGTATTCCAAACCTAGAACCCTTGGCTCCACAGGCTCCGTCTGCTCAAACTTGCTACTCATCCACTATGGGATCAGAAACTTCAAGCGGTGGCATCATCTTTGTGACAAAATTAGCTAAAGCCTGTGCTTTCATCGCACTTCTTGAAACTTACCTGATGTCATCGACTGATAACATGACGGCCCATGTGGACAGTAGCCTTGAAAGTTCTGGCCTATGGAGCACTTTTCAAAGAGGAAAATTTGTCCTTATCTCAATAGTGTGAGACTTGGAAAAAGGTCATAGTTTTGTTACCGACATCATAACTATGAAAGCCAGCTTCTGCAGAGGGGGCAGTTCAACTTTGCCTCTTTCAGGATCTAGCTGGCGTAAAAGACTAGGCTCTAGGCTCTAGTCTCCCCAGTCTTCTCGTACAAGTACTGAACTTATTGTTTCTTGCATTACAGATAAGTATAGAACCAAAACCTCATCTTTAATGGGCGAACTTAGCAAAGGAGGGGATGACAAGAAAAATTTTAAATTTTGAAATGCCTCAATACACTCTTCCCCAATACAAATTTATTTTTCCCTTTTAATGCTTTAAATAATATGAGACACTTCTTGGCCGAACATGATATGAATCGCCCTAGAGTTGTCACCTGCCCATTTAATTTTGAATACCATTAATGCACTTAGGTGCTTCCATGTATTATATTATTTTAATTTTTTTAGGGTTAGTCTCTATGCCTCTTTCAGAGACTATGTACCCTAAGAATTTACCATCTTTTATCCCAAAAATGTATTTTTTAGGGTTGAATTTCATACCTACTTTATCTAACACATTGAAAACTTACCACCATGTTATCAGCGTACACCTCAATCGTGGTTCTGACCAAGTATTTGAAAATCCGGACATGAGCCTTTGACAAGTTGTTCCTGCTTTCTTTAACCCAAAAGGCATTACCTTGTAGTAAAAGACCCTTCATCTATGATGAAGGCAGTCTTCTTGGCATCTTTGGGATTCATAAGGATTTGGTGATATCCTAAAATTGCATCAAGGAAAGAAACCACCGCATAACCCGAGATAAAATTTACCAATCTGTCTATCGATGGGAGTGGATAATAGTCCTTTGAATATGCTTTATTTAGGTTGGTGAAATCTACGCACATTCTCCATTTTTCATTTGATTTTTTGACTAGTACAACATTCACAAGCCACGTGAGGTACTAGACCTCTTTTATTAAACCTGCACTCAAGAGTTTATTAACTTCTTCCTTAATTACCTGCTGCCTCTCCGGAGCAAACTTCCTCTTTTTTTGCTTGATCGATTCAATTGAGTCATCTATAAACAATTTATGGGTGATTAGGCTCGAGTCTGCACCTATTACATCTTCAAGATACCATGCAATGGTTGTTATTTTGCACTTTAGTAGTTTCACTAATTCATCTTTTATTGTACTACTTAATGCAGTTCTAAAAGTACCTTTTTATCTGCTTCCAAGAGGACCTCTTCTATTGGGTCTGTTGTGTAATACCCGGCTAGACTCCGGTATCGGAATTCCTACCGTTCGGTGGAATCTCGGATGTCGGAGACCTCTAGAAGGATAGAACCATGATTTCATAAAATGTTTTAATGTGTTTTATGGTTTTAAGCAAGATGGAAATGAGTTTTTTTTTTTTTACATTAAAACAACCTTGGAGAAAAACCCAGGTTCGGCCGCCGAACCTCAAGTTCGGCCGTCGAACATGCATGCATTTCGGGTGTGCCTTAGGCCCCCGAAGGCATAAGTGAGGGAAGTCCAGGTTCGGCCGCCGAACATGGCATGCATGCGGAGGCACATTCGGCCCCCGAACGTGGCCTGGCCAGCCACTATAAAAGGGTCCCTTAGCCGAAATGGGCGAGCTTTTCTCCCCATTTTCGGCCAAGGTGAGCTCTCCGCCGTTCCTCACCAATCTTTGAGTTCTTCCTTCAGATCTTTCAAGCTTTTCACTAGTTTTCATCTTGTTTTGAAGATTTCCAAGTTTTGAGCAAGTTTTGAGCTTGGAGACCCAAGGAAGTTGGAAATCTCCCATCTCCAAGTTTAGGTCGTCTCTCTCTCGATCTTCAAGAGGTAAGAGCCAATCTTAAGCTCATTGCATGTTTTAAGTAAGCTTTGAGTAGTTTTATGGGGTAGAAATGCATGTTAGGTTATGTTGGAGTTTATGTGTTAATGTTGTGTTTTTGAACAATGTGGATTGCCAATGCATGTTTGATGTGTTGTAGATGAGGTTTTAGGTAGTTTGAGACCCCTAGGAGCTTGTATGCATGTTTTGGTTGAGCTAAATGCATGATGGTTTGAGTTAGAGGCATTTGTGCATGTTTGAACCAAGTTTCTGCCCTTTGGGAGAAACCAGGTTCGGCAGCCGAAAGGACTTTGGGCCGCCGAACCCTCTTGTGGAGGCAGCATTCGGCTGCTGAAGCTTGCCCCCGAAAGAGGACTTTCGCCTCTGTCTGGGAGTTTCGGCTGCCGAAAGTGCCGCCGAACATGCATGAGTTTCGTCTCTGTCTGGGAGTTTCGGCCGCCGAAGGTGCCGCCGAGCCTGCCTGACTTTCGGCTCTGGAGGGACTTTCGGCCGCCGAACCTGCCGCCGAAAGTGCCCTGTCCAGCCTTCCTTTACATGTTTTTGCATGATTGTTTTGAGGTGTTTTAGGGGGTTTTTGGGGGATGTTTTTAGAGTTATGTTCTAGTTGTTTGGTTCCTCATTTGAGTCCACCTGTGTAGGTTCGGACCTGAGGAACCGAGGACCCCAGCAGTGAGTCAGCTGCTTCAGTCACTGTCAGAGCTAGCTAAGGTGAGTAGAATAAACCTTTACGATTTAAATTAAATAAAGGGAAAATTACTTTTTAGTCCCTCAGGTTTAACGTAATTAACACTTCTGTCTCTCTATTTTGGCGACCCAACACTTAAGTCCCTCACTTTCTCTTCCGTCCAAATTCGCAGTCCTTCCGTCCAAAATAGCCATTTGGGACACGTGAATTGACAAAATTAACCCTCACTAAACCCAAACCCAAATACCCCTTCTTCTTCTTCTCCTCCTTCTTCTCCTTCTTCTTCTTTCTTCTTCTTCTTCTTCTTCTTCCTACCCTCTTTTCTGCAACTTCTTATTCTTCTTTTTCTTCTTCTTCTTCTTCTTCTTCTTCTCCTTCTCCTTCTCCTTCTCCTTCTTCTTCTCCTTCTCCTTCTCCTTCTCCTTCTCCTTCTTCTTCTTTCTCCTTCTTCTTCTTCTTTTCCGGCTACTCTTACTCTTGAGACATGCAGTTTAATTTGTTTGCTGTCCTATGTAACAACCATTAAGAACCCAATTGCATATGGAAGTTTCTATGTGCATTTACGTGTATGTGTCCCATAGAAGGGCCATCAAGAGCCCAGCAGCATAGTTCAATTAAAACCAACAGAAAGATAACAAGGAGAATTAAATTCCAGAGCTCCAAATTCCAAAATTGGAAACCCAGAACAAAATCTAATACAGTAACTGTTGGGACTTCTTAAACAATATAAATTACGAACATAAAAACCATTACACAAACAAAGAAACCACAGGAAGACGTTAATCTTTTTTACATTTCCAAATACGGAAACCCAATTGAATATCCATACCAACCCCAAGAATACCAACAATAGAAACCAAACAAAAAACCCATAATTCAAATCACGTAATTACGCAAATATAACAACAAAATTACCCAACAAGGAAGGGATTGAAGGTTCCCTGAACAGGGAAATCGACGACTCCACCAACAGACTGCAGTATTCTACGATGTCTAAAGCCATCTCGCATTTTGAGCTGATTCAACTCAAGCCTTTGACGGGGAGGAATCCCTCTCTCAAGAGTAAGAGTAGCCGGAAAAGAAGAAAAAAAGAAAAGGAATTTCACATTAAGAGAAGGGTATTTTTGGAAAAATTATCACCTCTCACTTTTGACTTTTTGACCAAACGGTTTAAATGGACGGAAGGACTATGAATTTGGACGGAAGAGAAAGTGAGGGACTTAAGTGTTGGGTCCCCAAAATAGAGGGACAGAAGTGTTAATTACGTTAAACCTGAGGGACTAAGAAGTAATTTTCCCTTAAATAAATTACAAGTTTTGAGCATGATCATGCATCATGAATGCCATGTGATGAATTAGGTTGTATGCATTAGAATTCACGAATATGTTGTATTGCATTTATGATGTTGATGTGGATTGGTTATTGGATGATCCTTTAGTCCTCATATGATATGATGATGTTACGGCATGATACGGTATGGAAGTCCAGGTTGTACCCATTCTACGTCCCTGACACGATGTAAGAGAAAGTCCAGGTTGTACCCATTCTACGTCCCTGGCACATTGGAATGCTATGTTATGTTATGTTAAGAGAAAGACCGGTTGACCCATTCTACGTCCCGGCACTTTGGAATGTAGAGGACTATTGGTGACAATACCATCCGAGATGTGATTTGTTGTGATGTGTTGCATTACATGATGGCATGAGATTTTAAATGTTTTATTATTCTGCTCACTGGGCTCTAGTAGCTCACCCCTTTTCCCTAATCCCCCAGGATTGCAGGTACGGGCTAGGCAGAGAAGTCAAGAAGAGTAAAGTCATGTGTTGTAATAGATAGAAAGTGGACATGATAAATTGTATAATAATGTAATGTTATGATCGGTTATGATATGTATAAAGATATTGAGGATTATAGTTTGTGGTTGACCCTATGTGTATGGTATCCCTTTTATTACATGATCTCAGATGATTTTGATGTAGATGTTAACCAACTCAACATATGTACGTTGCCCGTTGGGGCATTGATGAGATCCCACAGAGAGATCAATGTTTACAGTATGTTTATGTTCAGTGCATGCACAGGTTGAGTTTGGTATACGCGAAAATGTATGAAAGAAAAGTTTTTAATTTTTATGTATATTGTGGATCATGTATGGGATTAAACAGGTTTACAGGTTACATGTCAGGCTTGCTACGGGTCCCGGCGGCCTTAAGTCGACCCGGATCCTAGCGCCGGTAGCGGTCCGAATTTTCGGGTCGTTACAGAATGGTATCAGAGCCCTAGGTTCATATGGTCGGACCTAGAGTGTCGGGCTCATAGAGGTTATAGTAGGTCAAGCACAATAGGAAGATCATGTCCACTAGGATAGGATGTGGAGTCCTGTCTTGTTTGATGATGTGAAATGCCATGATTCTATACATGTGCATTAATGTTATGATATGTATGTGATGAGGGTTTATGTGTGCCCACATGAACCATATGATGCTAATGTTTGCTTGCTATGTGCTGGTTTTCAGAAAACAGGATGAGGGGAACTCGTCGATCATCAAGATTGACTAGAGTGCCACTTGAGGATGAGGGCACGAGCGCCCGTCCTCCTGCATTGCCTAGGGCAATGTCACGTAGATCAAGCAGAGAAAGAGTGTCAAGGGACCCTAGAAGGTCTTTTGATGCTAGCAGAAGGGGGACAGATAGAGGAGGAAGTTCTTCAGATGTGAGGGAGGTTATGGAAGAGGACCAGAGGAGGGATGGGAATCTGGATGTTAGCATGACGGAAGAAGGGACAGGGGAGTCACAGGGAGGCGTTCAGGCCTCGGGGTATGGTTTTCCACCCCATTATCCACCCTTTCCACAGGGTTCAGGGTATCCGATGGGAGGCACGTCGGATTACTCCAGCTTTAGCCCCACCCTACCTACATGCCTTATCCACCTTTCTATCCACCTCAGCCACAGTACCCAGCTTATCCACCCTCACCCTTTTATCCTCACCCTGCAAACCCCACCTTGGGGAATGCTGCACCCCCACCTCCACCACCTACAGAACCAGCAGCCCTAGTTACTCAACCTCCTAGATCTAGCTCAGCCAGTGGGAGCAAGGTCAAGATGACTGACTACATGAAACTGGGTGCTCCTCAGTATGAAAAAGGGGATGACCCATTTGTGTATCTTGAAAGGGTTAAAGTGATTACAAATGAAATTGGGCTGATGACAGTAGAGCCATTCAGATGGCAGGGTTCACGCTCAAGTGCAAGAAGGCGCGAGAGTGGTTCAAGAATTATGTGAACCCGAGAGTGGACAGCATGACTTGGGAGGAGTTTGCAAACGAGTTTGCAGGATGGGCTTTTCCCGATAGTTCAAGGGAGCTGAAGATGATAGAGTTTGAGCAGTTGAGGCAGACAGATGAGATGAGTATAGAGGAGTTCACAGACAGGTTTTTGGAGCTGTTGCCATTTGCAGGGCAAAACCTTGACACAGACCAGAAAAGGTCAAGGAGGTATATCATGAAACTCCACTCTAGATATTGCTTCTTGATCCAGTCAGCAGATAGGGAGAGCTTCCATGCCATAGTGGATATGGCCCGGAAAATGGAGGCCAGTGCCATCATTCAGGGGACAGTTAAACAGTCAGTGGCACAGCCTTATGGTTCTAAGACCCCAGGCTCTTCTTCTTTTAGTGCAGCAGCTTCAGGTAGCAAAAAGTGGAGTAACACCACTAGGAAGCCCAAGAAGAACAAGTTTTGGAACAAGGTTAAGTCCAGTCTGGGACTAGGGAGTGGCTCAAGCTCTAGTGCTGATAATGCAGTTTGTGCAAAGTGTAGTAGACCACACAGGGGAGCTTGCCGGGCTGGGACAGCAGCCTGCTTCAGATGCGGGCAAGAGGGACACATGGCTCGGGAGTGTCCTAGGGCAGCTTTTGGAGCACAGTCTCAGCAGACAGCTTCTGATAGTGTGGCTCAACCAGCAGCTCCAGCCGTGACTTAGGCCAGTGGCAGAGGCAGAGGGAGAGGGGCAGCCTCTTCTTCAGCAGGTTTCAGAGGTGAAGGTCCATCAGCTCCAGCACGGATCTTCACAATGACTCAACAGGAGGCAGATGCATCTAACACCGTGGTGGCAGGTAACTTAGTTATTGGTTGTTCAGATGTGTATGCCTTGATGGACCCTGGTGCATCTCATTCTTTTATTGCTCTGAGAGCCGTCCAGAGGTTAGGGTTGATGATCTCTGAGTTAGAGTGTCCTCTTTGGGTCAGTGGACCCAAGTGTGATCCATCAGTGGCAGAGTCAGTCTGCCAATGCAGTCCAGTCTTTATTGAGGGAAGATGCCTTTCCGCCGACCTTGTGGTTCTAGACTTGACAGATTTTGACGTCATTCTAGGGATGGACTGGTTATCTACCCATGGTGCTACCTTGGACTGCAGGGACAAGATAGTCAGGTTCAGAGGTCAGGATGGGTCAGAAGTTGTCTTCAGGGGAGACAGGAGGGGTACACCTAGAGGTCTGATATCAGCTCTTCAGGCTCGTAGGTTGCTTAGGAAGGGATGTCAGGGGTATTTGG
Source organism: Manihot esculenta (assembly GCF_001659605.2). Classification (NCBI taxonomy): domain Eukaryota; kingdom Viridiplantae; phylum Streptophyta; class Magnoliopsida; order Malpighiales; family Euphorbiaceae; genus Manihot; species Manihot esculenta. Next base: position 11,051,197 of record NC_035173.2, read on the forward strand.
CTCATGTGAGAGAGCTTAGCAGTCAGGTTAGAGAGCCCGCCTCGGTGCCAGTGGTTAGAGAGTTTCTAGACGTCTTTCCAGACGAGCTGCCAGGTTTACCACCTGCTAGGGAGATAGAGTTCGAGATAGAATTGATGCCTGGAACTCGACCGATCTCTATCCCTCCCTACAAGATGGCTCCAGCCGAGCTGAAGGAATTGAAAGAACAGTTGCAAGAGCTGGTAGACAAGGGCTTCATCCGACCGAGTACCTCACCTTGGGGCGCTCCAGTTTTGTTTGTAAGAAAGAAGGATGGATCCCTTAGACTTTGTATCGACTACAGGCAGTTGAACAAAGTCACTACCAAGAACAAGTACCCATTGCCAAGGATCGATGATCTATTCGACCAGCTAGCAGGAGCGGGTTGTTTTTCCAAAATAGATCTGAGATCGGGGTACCATCAGCTGAGGATCAGAGAGGAAGATGTGCCAAAGACAGCTTTCAGGACCAGATATGGGCATTTTGAGTTCCTTGTAATGCCGTTCGGGTTAACCAACGCCCCTGCAACATTCATGGATCTTATGAACAGAGTGTTTAGCCAATACCTGGATCACTTTGTTATTGTCTTCATAGATGATATCTTAGTGTATTCCAGGAATGCAGAGGAGCATGCCCATCATCTGAGGTTGGTTCTGCAGACCTTGAGGGAACATGGCTTGTATGCCAAGTTCTCCAAGTGTGAGTTCTGGCTGAGGAGCATTTCATTCTTGGGGCATGTAGTGTCAGAAAATGGAATAGAGGTGGACCCCAAGAAGATAGAAGCTGTGGCTAACTGGCCTAGACCCACATCAGTGACAGAAATCAGGAGCTTCTTGGGTTTGGCAGGTTACTACAGGAGGTTCGTTCAGGACTTCTCAAAGATTGCAGCTCCTCTGACTAGACTAACCAGGAAGAATCGGAAGTTTGTGTGGACCGACCAGTGCGAAGAGAGTTTTGAAGAGCTTAAGAAGAGGTTGACTTCAACACCAGTGTTAGCTCTGCCATCTAGTGATGAGGACTTTACAGTCTTTTGTGATGCATCCCGTGTGGGACTGGGTTGTGTACTAATGCAGAATGAGAGGGTGATTGCTTATGCTTCTAGGCAGCTAAAGAAGCATGAGTTGAATTACCCCACACATGACCTTGAGATGGCAGCAGTAATCTTTGCACTCAAGATGTGGAGGCACTACCTCTATGGGGTAAAATGTGAGATCTTTACAGATCATAAGAGCCTGCAGTACATCCTGAGTCAAAGAGATTTGAACTTGAGACAGAGAAGGTGGGTAGAGCTGCTGAGTGACTATGATTGCAAGATTTAGTACCATCCGGGTAAGGCGAATGTTGTGGCAGACGCCCTAAGCCAGAAATCACTAGGCAGTCTATCCCACATCACGGCAGAGAGGAGACCAGTGGTGAAGGAGTTTTACAAGCTCATTGAAGAAGGTCTACAGTTGGAGTTGTCTGGTACAGGTGCTATAGTGGCCCAGATGAGAGTGACACCTGTGTTTCTATAGCAAGTGGCTCAGAAACAGCATGAGGACCCAGTGTTAGTAAAGATTGCCAGGACTGTTCAGTCAGGCAAGGACAGTGAGTTCAGATTTGACAATAAGAGGATCCTCCGCTATGGGAGTCGATTGTGTGTACCAGATGACATAGGGCTAAAGGGAGACATTATGAGAGAGGCTCATAATGCAAGATACAGCATTCACCCCGGAGCCACCAAGATGTATCAAGATCTGAAGAAAGTTTATTGGTGGCCAGCGATGAAGAAAGAAGTGGCACAGTTTGTGTGAGCCTGCGAAGTGTGTCAGAGGGTGAAGCTGGAACATCAGAAGCCGGCTGGAATGCTTAACCCGCTACCTATTCCAGAGTGGAAATGGGAGAATATAGCTATGGACTTCGTAGTGGGGTTACCGGTGACGTCCAATAGATTGGACTCCATATGGGTGATTGTGGACAGACTCACCAAATCTGCTCACTTCATCCCTGTCAGGAGTGGCTATTCTGTGGACAAGTTGGCACAGGTGTATGTAGATGAGATTGTCAGGCTGCATGGGGTTCCTGTTTCAATAGTGTCTGATAGAGGGCCCCAGTTCACCTCCAGGTTTTGGCGGAGTCTGCAGAATGCCATGGGTACCAGGTTGGATTTTAGTACTGCCTTCCACCCCCAGACGGACGGACAGTCCGAAAGGACCATCCAGACTATCGAGGATATGCTTAGAATGTGTGTGCTGGACTTTCGCGGTTCTTGGAGGCAGCATCTACCTTTGGTGGAGTTTGCTTACAATAACAGCCATCATGCTAGCATCGGGATGGTTCCATATGAAACTTTGTATGGAAGGAAGTGCAGGTCACCGATTTGCTGGGAGGAAGTTGGAGAGAAGGCCTTGGCAGGGCCTGAGTTAGTAGAGATCACCAGCAGGGTGGTACCCATAATCAGAGAAAGGATCAAGACTGCTGCAAGCAGACAGAAGAGTTATGCAGATATCCGCAGAAGGCAAGTAGAGTTTCAGGAGGGGGATCTGGTATTGCTCAAAGTGTCTCCAATGAAAGGAGTGGTTCGCTTTGGGAAGAAAGGTAAACTAGCCCCACGATACATTGGACCCTTTGAAATCTTGCAGAAGATTGGGAATGTGTCGTACAAGCTGGATTTACCTGCTTCAATGGCAAGAATCCATCCGGTTTTCCATGTTTCTATGTTGAGAAAGTTTGTGTCAGATCCGGGCAAGGTTCTTAGTGAGTCTGATGTGGAGATCCAAGAAGATCTCACTTATGTTGAATAGCCAGTACGGATCATAGACACCCAGATCAGAAAGTTGAGGAACAAGGAAATTCCGATGGTGAAAGTCCTTTGGAACCACCACAATATGGAGGAATGCACTTGGGAGACACGGGAGTCCATGCTCCAGCAATACCCTTATCTTTTCTGAGGTTAGTTCTTTGTGAGTTTTATGTGCTTTGTATGCTTGTTATGTGTATGCCATGCTATGTGCTAGTTGAGGAACATTCGGGGACGAATGTTCTTAAGGGGGGGAAAATGTAATACCCGGCTAGACTCCGGTATCGGATTCTCCTATCGTCCGGTGGAATCTCGGATGTCGGAGACCTCTAGAAGGATAGAACCATGATTTCATAAAATGTTTTAATGTGTTTTATGGTTTTAAGCAAGATGGAAATGAGTTTTTTTTTTTATTACATTAAAACAACCTTGGAGGAAAACCCAGGTTCGGCCGCCGAACCTCAAGTTCGGCCGTCGAACATGCATGCATTTCGGGTGTGCCTTAGGCCCCCGAAGGCATAAGTGAGGGAAGTCCAGGTTCGGCCGCTGAACCTCAAGTTTGGCCGCCGAACATGGCATGCATGCGGAGGCACATTCGGCCCCCGAACGTGGCCTGGCCAGCCACTATAAAAGGGTCCCTTAGCCGAAATGGGCGAGCTTTTCTCCCCATTTTCGGCCAAGGTGAGCTCTCCGCCGTTCCTCACCAATCTTTGAGTTCTTTCTTCAGATCTTTCAAGCTTTTCACTAGTTTTCATCTTGTTTTGAAGATTTCCAAGTTTTGAGCAAGTTTTGAGCTTGGAGACCCAAGGAAGTTGGAAATCTCCCATCTCCAAGTTTAGGTCGTCTCTCTCTCGATCTTCAAGAGGTAAGAGCCGATCTTAAGCTCATTGCATGTTTTAAGTAAGCTTTGAGTAGTTTTATGGGGTAGAAATGCATGTTAGGTTATGTTGGAGTTTATGTGTTAATGTTGTGTTTTTGAACAATGTGGCTTGCCAATGCATGTTTGATGTGTTGTAGACGAGGTTTTAGGTAGTTTGAGACCCCTAGGAGCTTGTATGCATGTTTTGGTTGAGCTAAATGCATGATGGTTTGAGTTAGAGGCATTTGTGCATGTTTGAACCAAGTTTCTGCCCTTTGGGAGAAACCAGGTTCGGCAGCCGAAAGGACTTTGGGCCGCCGAACCCTTTTATGGAGGCAGCATTCGGCTGCCGAAGCTTGCCCCCGAAAGAGGACTTTCGCCTCTGTCTGGGAGTTTCGACCGCCGAAGGTGCCGCCGAACCTGCCTGACTTTCAGCTCTGGAGGGACTTTCGGCCGCCGAACCTGCCGCCGAAAGTGCCCTGTCCAGCCTTCCTTTACATGTTTTTGCATGATTGTTTTGAGGTGTTTTAGGGGGTTTTTGGGGGATTTTTTTAGAGTTATGTTCTAGTTGTTTGGTCCCTCATTTGAGTCCACCTGTGTAGGTTCGGACTTGAGGAACCGAGGACCCCAGCAGTGAGTCAGCTGCTTCAGTCACTGTCAGAGCTAGCCGAGGTGAGTAGAATAAACCTTTACGATTTAAATTAAATAAATTACAAGTTTTGAGCATGATCATGCATCATGAATGCCATGTGATGAATTAGGTTGTATGTATTAGAATTCACGAATATGTTGCATTGCATTTATAATGTTGATGTGGATTGGTTATTGGATGATCCTTTAGTCCTCATATGATATGATGATGATACGGTATGGAAGTCCAGGTTGTACCCATTCTACGTCCCTGGCACATTGGAATGCTATGTTATGTTATGTTAAGAGAAAGACAGGTTGACCCATTCTACGTCCCGGCACTATGGAATGTAGAGGACTATTGGTGACAATACCATCCGAGATGTGATTTGTTGTGATGTGTTGCATTACATGATGGCATGAGATTTTAAATGTTTTATTATTCTGCTCACTGGGCTCTAGTAGCTCACCCCTTTTCCCTAATCCCCCAGGATTGCAGATACGGGCTAGGCAGAGAAGTCAAGAAGAGTAAAGTCATGTGTTGTAATAGATAGAAAGTGGACATGATAAATTGTATAATGATGTAATGTTATGATCGGTTATGATATGTATAAAGATATTGAGGATTAGAGTTTGTGCTTGACCCTATGTGTATGGTATCCCTTTTATTACATGATCTCAGATGATTTTGAAGTAGATGTTAACCAACTCAACATATGTACGTTGCCCGTTGGGGCATTGATGAGATCCCACAGAGGGATCAATGTTTACAGTATGTTTATGTTCAGTGCATGCACAGGTTGAGTTTGGTATACGCGAAAATGTATGAAAGAAAAGTTTTTAATTTTTATGTATATTGTGGATCATGTATGGGATTAAACAGGTTTACAGGTTACATGTCAGGCTTGCTACGGGTCCCGGCGGCCTTAAGTCGACCCGGATCCTAGCGCCGGTAGCGGTCCGAATTTTCGGGTCGTTACATGTTGGTTCTGGTTTTGTGTGAGAATCTAGCTTCTCTAGTAAATCAATTGGCATCGTTACTTTCCTTAGGCTTTTGGCAGAGTATCTATAACACTCTTGTGCCGACTTTTGACTATCTCAGACTGCCACCAATCTAGCTGGAGCTAACAACTTTAAACACAAAGAACCCATATTAATTACAATCCCATGGCTGTTTAGGACCGAGAACCCCGAGTATAAAATTGTAAGCAAGTGGAATGTCTACCACTGCGAACTCTGCATATACTTCCCATTTATGCTTTTTATCCTCTAACATAATCGGGAGGTTAACGGTGTCAAGTACTGTCTCAGTTTTATCTCCTAATCCTACTAATGGGTAGGAGACTTTGGTGAGATTACTTTGATCTAAGCCTAATTTATTGTACATTTTAAGAGTAAGAAGGTTGATAGAACTACCTATGCCTATAAGAATCCGCCTTACATCATATCTGTTCAACCGGACCTTATTACTAACTGGTCATTGTGTAACGTCTCTGTTACCTTGTCATTTGGTTTGAAATTCACCTTCTGCCTCGTCTATGGTTTCTTACTCTATGGATAGAACATCCTTAAGGGCACGCTTGCTTTTCTCCTTATAGTCTCTAGGTCCAATTGCAATCACATGACTGACCCCAATGGGCTCATTTTTAATAGAATTTTCTAGTATTCTTACTTAAGATTCAGGCCTTCTATCTTCCCTGTCCTTTCTGGCAAACTTTCAGAGGGTGCCATCCGTAATCATTATTTCGATTTCATCTTTTAATTTTCGGCACTCTTTAGTCGTGTGCTCGTGGTCCTCGTGGAAATGACATTATTTCATCCTGTCTTACCTGTTTGCCTTATCAAGGTTCAGCTTGGCAGTCTATCTAACCTCCTTATCATTTTTTATGATCCGCATGAGAATATGTGTGTGTGAATCATTTAAGGGTGTATAGTTTCTATACTTACCTCGGTTGTTTCTGTTAGGAAATTCAAAGATTTACTGCAACCCAAACACGCAACGGAAAAATTAAAATCTCTGATTTCCTTTCCGAGATCCGTGTGCTTCGTTTAATTTGAAATGAAAGATAAGCTATTAACCTGTTAGATTCGACGAGAAGATACAATCCCAGAATCAAGCTGCTGCTTTTTCAACGAACACCCGCTATGATATCCACACGAATGTCTCTTATCCTTTTGGAGTGCTAGCTCACACTGATGGATAGATTATGTACTCCACAATCTGCAACTGTTAGACTGAATTTTTTAAAAAACGTTCACCCCACAATTCGTAGAAGGAGTTTTTATATGTTTCAGTCTTTTGTTTTCCCACAACTCTTTTCGTAAAAGAGTTGTGTTTAGAACCTACTATCACGATCTCACATATACTGAAATATCTTATGTGATAGAGTTGTGTTCATAACCAACTACCACAATCTCACAGATAATCAAATATCTTATGTGATAGAGTTGTGTTCATAACCAACTACCACAATCTCGCAGATACTCAAATATCTTATGTGATAGAGTTCTTTATCTATAATAGTTACAGATACACTGCAGATCCTTTTAAATATTATTATCTTATAATAAGAAATAATTAATATTAATAATAATAATACTTTATTATTATTAATTATACTAATGGGCCTTTAGCCCATTAATATAGCACATCAACAACGTTCTTGAGTGTGACCCAATAGGCTCACATTAATTGGCAATATGCCCAGTCCCACAAGGCTCATAAATCATAACCGGCCCCTAGCAAGACATTATGACTACCCAACTAATATGGGGATCGATAGTCTGATAAAGACTAATAAATAGAACATGTATTAATCCATTTGTCACACGATATCTAGTTTGAACATAAATCATGGTCAATGTCAAACTTATAATGTTCAAACTTATGATTTCTCGATCTCTAAGTACACTGATAAATTCAAATCATATTGATCACACTATCAATTCATTTGAGCACGGCCATGCATTTCTCAGTCTCACTTATCAAGGGGCCCAAAAGATATCTCTCTCAAAGAGAGGGACAAATTCTATCTTGATTGTTTAATATCCTCTACATAATTTCTATTATGCTCAATCATAACCTTTATGATTGTCCGATTAAAGACAATGTTTGGTTATGTCAAAACATAACGGTCCTTATGTTGGAAACTATGATAATCTCAAGTCAAATGATTAAGACATAACTACTTTGAGATCCACTTATGACAATAACCCATGTAGTGATCTCAGTGCGGGTCCATCCAATACTTTATTCTCTAACAAGTATCTATGATTATTGAATTATATCAATATATACATAATCATCTCATGATTATCAATCAATAATCATACTAGTTATATTTTATTATTATCAATATAATAATAAGTAACCAGGGATGTTAATCATTATTATGTAACATGCAAACAAATAATAATGATAGTAAAAACCTCTTTTATTAATAACCAAAACGACATACAAAAAAGTCCAAGATAATAGCCTAAGGCAAATACACTAACAATGTCTCCCATGTGAGATGGGATAGCTCTTCTAATCCCCTTTATAGCATTGCCTCCCTGGTTTGTGGGTTTTATTCTGGTTAAACTTCTTATCCTTTCTCAACGCCTGGGCTTCATCATCCAGCCGTATGTACTTTTCAGCCTTATTCATAAGCTGCTGATAGGTGACTGTTGGGTTCTTAATTAAGAATCCATGGACTTTATATTCTGAATTCTTTTTTTTTTTTTAAGGCTTCACAAGTTATTTTGTAGTTCAACTCTTCTATTTGTATTACTTTAGCATTGAAATGTGAGATAAAACTCTTTAAAAACTCATCCTCATTTTGCCATATTTTTTGTAAGTCTAAGGAGAGTTTTTTCGAAGGTATGCATGTAATAAATTTAGACTTAAAAAGTGTAGCGAGGTGATCGAAGTTATTAATTGAACCTAGACTTAGATGTTGGTGCCATTTCTGGGACAAATATGTAAGAGTGGATGGAAAGACCTGGTATAGCACGAAGTTGTTGACATCCTAGAGTTGCATTATGGTTCTAAAGATGGCCAGATGGCTTCCAGGGTCTGCCTTCCCATCATACTTATCCAAATTGGAAAGCTTGAACTTTAAGAGGAAGGTTTGTGCCAGAATTTCTTTTGACAAGGATGAGGCATCGTCTAGGCCATAGTCCTCTTCCTGCTCCTTCTGATACCTTTGAATAACACGTATCACCTTCCAGTCAACATCCTTTGGAGCTTTATTCGATGATTCTTCATCCTCAATCTTGGCCTTCTCCTTAAATTGCATGTGAAACGCCTCTGTTCGAGCCTTTGGTGTCTTGATGGAAGCTTCTTCTCTCATTCTAGGGGCCATGAAAGAGGCTTTCTCCCAAGCCTTATACTGCTCAAGAGTTTCCTGCAGCTTTTTGATGTACTTCATCATATGCTCATTATTCAGATTATTAAGATCTATCTCAACTACCATTGGAGGAGTATCTTGTTCACTTCCAAGTGTAGAAGAGATGATGGCTCCCCTATTAACAGTAGATTTGGCTACTGCTCATGAATTTTTAGCTATTTAGAGATAAAAAAAGGATTTTAAATGAGAAGAAATAAAAGATTATTAGGCCAAGTTTATCCCAAATGAGCAAGAGAATCTACGGAATCCCGATAATAGAATCAAATGATATTACCAAAAATAATTTGTTTGTGACCTGGCAACCTGCAAAAGGAAAAAATGAGGTGGTTGGTGTTTAATGGCAGCCACTCTGATACTCAAGTCAATGATCTTTTCTAAATAGGCGAGTATAAATGAAAAGATTGAGTTAGTAGATTTGAGTATTAGAATTCGTATCTTAAATTTTGCGTTTGTTTTGCTTTTGTACTGTGATAAGATAATGTTAGTAAAAGATTTCTGTGAAAATCCGACTAGAATCAATTAGGAGATAAGAGATCTAGTGATAATAGGTATACTATGAATTTATTTTATAATGTCTTTTAACTGTTACAAAATACTCTGAGAGGCCCGACTAACTCTTTGGAGTGAGTCTTTTGCTAACTCAGACATCTTTCATCCGTTCCACTGTGTTTGCACATTAAAAGATTAAGTCTCAGTGCCAAAATGTCATAATTTATAAGGGTTCTACCACATGGTATAATGCTATGTGGACAATGTATTATATGTTTAAGCCGAACACCTAGTCATATCAAATATCTAGAATTTTTTATTAATAAAAATGGTATAGTGCTTTAATTTCAATTTTATATTTAAAAGTAAATATATTTTATATTTAAAAGTAAATATATTTTATATTTATTATATATAAAAATTAATGTAAAATAAACATCTGTTATAATAAAAATAACAGATATGAATATTATATATTAAAATATTTTATTAAATATTTATATTGAGACTATTTTCATATATAAAAGTCTATTTAATATTAATAATATCATATAAAATAAAATATCATATGCTTTTAATTATAAAGTTCTGTTTTTATATATATATATGGGAAAATTAAGTGAAAATAATGAAATCGAGAAAAAAATTATTGAAATAAAAATATTTTTTAAAAATCATTTTAGAGACTGCATTATTAAAATAAAAAAAAAAATCATTTTTAAAAAGATCAATGAGTGTTTGGTGGTCCGGTCAATGATTTGATGTTGATGTGCGTATTATTACATTTTTTTGGTGCTCAAGTATGTATTTAGACAGCCTAGTCTGATTTGGTGCAATGATTTAAAAAATCTATAATTTATTTGAAAATTTAATTTCAAGTTTCGACTCCACATCTCATGTTTAAAGGAAAATATATATAATCAGTCCTTTTAATATAATCATTAAAATATCTAAAAGATGACCGGTCATACCTTTAATTAATACATTAACATAGAAAAAAATAACTTTTTTTTTTTTTTTTTTTTTTTTTACAGTTTTACAAAATCTAAATGAACAAAATAATAGTAAATAAAAAAGAGTAACGAATGAGTGATGCTAATTTAAAAAAGAAAACCATTATTTATATTTTATTAATTATTTTTTTTATAGATTAATATCTCTTAAATATTATTTTAGGTTCTATTATCTTCATTTTTGCTAGGTTTATAAAAAGAGATTAACTAATTTAATTTATTTCTTTTCTGTTAGCCTCCATTTGGAATTAAATTTTTTATTAGAATCTAATACAATTGAATTTTTTATAATAATTTTTTTATTTAAAATTGAAGAATTTAACATTTTTAACTAAAAAAATTATTCATTGTAAAAAAGATTAAATTCTTTCATAATTTTGTAAAAATTTATTTGAATTAATTTCTTGTAAAATAAATTATGCCAAATGGAGGGTTAGTACCTAGACAAAAGATGCACCCATCTTGTGGATATCTTGATAACTGTATTTTCAATTATTTAAAATTAAAAATTTGAGATATAAATGTGAATTTAAAAAAATATGTAAAAAAGTTTGAGGTGTAAATATAAATTTACAAAAAGATTTAAATTATTTTATTTAATAAATAAAAAATATAAATTAAAAAATAATAAAAATATCAAGTAGAATAATAAACCTCAAATTTTAATTAAGATTAATTTGAGTTTATGGTTAAAATAATGAAAAATCTTAAAGTTGAATTTAATTGTTTAAAATAAAAAATTTAAAATACAAACAGATAAAAATATTTAAATTATTTAAATTAATGGGCCTTTATTTTTAGTATTAATTTATTTAAACTCTAATATAAGATCTCTATTATGAAAATAGACATAATAATTAATCATATGATAAATTTTTTAAAAGAAACTTTTAAAAGTGAATATTTCAACTTTACATATAATCCATAATATTGGACTAATCATTTGCAAAGTTGAACCCAATTAGCATTTATGCTGCTTAATTCAATTCTTCCAGTTTTGATAAATTAGATCTTTTAAAAAAAATTAAAAATTTTATTTAATCTTTAAATTGAATTTGAGGAAATTGACATAATAAACTAGGTAATTAACTAAAGATTTCGTTTTGTAATTAGATTTTTTCTTCCTTTTGATCATGTTTTATGTGGAAATTGATGTAATATAATGATTGTCCAAAATAAGTTATGAGTTGCCACTATAAGATAGGATTACGTGAGAAGAGTCTGATAAATCGATACGTGGTCCACTTATAGAAAGGAAGACCTGAACACCGTTGTACTCGATTTTTTTTTATCAAGACTTGTCCTTTCCTGAAGAGGTCAAGTCTTCACAGAAAATTACCATTAGTAGACATAATCCAGCAGATCTCCATACGCCTGTAATCACGGGATCCCCGACCGATTAGCCAGTGAGATCCATTATCAATTAATCGACCACATCATTATTGAATTTTTAGGGAATGCTATAATTAACTTTCATTTTCTTACGGTATAAAATCTAACGATCACAACAACAAAGATACACGATTCTTACACAACTGCTCTTAAATTCTAAAAAATTCTATACATTCGCCCTTTCTTTTTAGTTTATTGACTTGAGCGTCAGAGTGGCTGTCATACGTGCAAACCACCTCACATTCTCTTTCTTGCAGGATTGACCAATCACTACACAACTCTATTTCGGGCATATCATTTGATTCCGTTGCTAGAAATACATTGAATTCTCTTTATTTATTTGAATAAAAACAGGTCTCATATCCCTTCTCTTAAAAGAAAATCTTTATTTCCTCTATCTTGAAATGGCCAACAATTCACGAGCTGTTGCTAAGATTGATGCTAATAAGGGCGCTATCATTTTTTCCACTCTTAGTAGTAGATAAAACACACCATCTATGGTTAACGAAATAGATCTCAACAATCTAAATAATGAGTAAATGCTCTAGTACATCAAAAGGTTGCAAATTATTCTCGAGCAATATAAAGCTCGGGAGGAGGCATCATTCATGGCTCCTAGGGGAAGGGAAGATGCCTCTGTTCACACCCCCAAGGATTCGAACAGAGGCGATCCAAAGGAAAGGCTGAATTCGAGAAAGAAGAGTCATCAGACGATGCTCCGAAGGATATTGACTGGAAGCTTGCACGGGCTATGCAAAGGTACCAAAAGGAGCAGGAAGAGAACTTTGGTCTGGATGATACCTCACCTCTTTCAAAAGAGATCTTGGCGGAGCTATTTCCCACTAAGTTGAAACTCCTGAATTTGGACAAGTACAATGAGACAGTAGATCCTAGGAGTCTCATGGCGATCTTTCGAACGACCATGTAACTTCAGAATGTCAATGATTTTGTATTGTGCCGAGTATTTCCATCAACACTCACATGTTTAGCTTAGAAATGGTACCAACATCTGAGTCTAGATTTAATTTAGAACTTTATACAATTTGCTATGTTATTTAAATCTAGGTTTATCACCTGTATACATCCTAAAAAGCTCTCATCTGACTTATGGAAGATCTACCAAGGAGAGAGCGAGTTTTTAAGAAACTTTATCTCACGGTTTAATGTAGAAGCAATACAAGTGGGGGAATTAAATCATGAGATAGCATGTGAAGTCTTGAAGAAAGAGACACACAACATCAAATTCATGGATTTCCTAATCAAAAACCCAGTTGCTACGTACCAACAGCTAATGGACAAGGTCCAGAAGTATATCAGGTTAGATGATGAGGTCTAAGCATTAAGGGAGGACAAAAGGATGAGTCAAAAGCAAAACCAAAAGCTAGAGAGGCAAGGATATGAAAGAGACCACAGAAGTTACCTAGTCTCCCGAATGAGGGATGACCGAAGTAAGTGTAAGAATTATACTCCATTGAATGACCCACGAACATACATTCTAATGTTGATCAGGAAGAATGCCAAAGAAATCAGATGGCCTCCCAAGCTCAATCCAGAGAGCGCCAAAAGGCGAGACAGGACCAAGTACTGCTGTTTTCACAAAGACCATGGACATACAATGGAGGAGTGTTGACAGTTGAAAGATGAGATCAAGAGATTAATAAGGGATGGCACACTTCGAAAGTTTGCCAGAAAGAATAAAGAAGAGAGAAGGCCTAAACTTGAGGTAATAACTCTTGAAACTCCTCCCGACAGTGAACCTGTAGAGGGTTATATATGTAATTACAGGAGAACCCAACATTCGCAAGGAAAAAAATAAGCATGTCGCAAAAGATGTTTTATCAGTCGAGCAGGAACCATGGACCAAACAGAAAGTAAGGTTCAAACCTACAGATAAGGCAGTAGGATTTTTTCAAAATGATCCGCTGGTTTTCAGCATCCATCTAATAAGTATGAGGTGAGGTGAGTCTTGGTAGATATAGGTAGTTCCGTTGATCTCCTCATCCTAAAGGTTTTTGATAAGTTGGGCTTAGATAAGAATAACCTTATTAAAGTCTCCTATCCGTTAGTAGGATTAGGAGATAAAATCATGGCAGTGCTGGGCACCATTAACCTCTCCTTTGTGCTGGGTGATGAGAAGTATAAGCGGGAGCTCTATACGGGGTTTGCGGTGGTAGATATCCTGGTTGTGTACAATATGATACTCGCTCGCCCGGTTCTAAATTGTCATGGTATAATATTAACATGGGTGCTATATGTCTTAAGCTATTAGCTCCAGGGGAGATTAGCTATAGTCCAAGGTAACCAGAACTCGACCTAAGAATATTACAGACACTCTACAAGAAATCTTAAAAAAGCGGCGATACCCATTGACTTGCTAGAGAAGCCTGATTTCCACATAAAACTAGAGCTAGCAGACCTAGTAGAAGAGATCCAGTTAGGTAAGGATCAAAAGGTACAGTTTGGTACTACGTTAATTGGTGAAATAAAAAATCAATTAACAGAACTACTAAGATGCAGAGTGACCACTTTGGCTTGGTTTTCAGAAGATGTGACAGGGGTGGACCCGACTCTTATCACTCATAAGTTGTCTATCGATAAAATAATAAAACCGGTACAATAAAAGAAATAGAAGTTTGCTTGGGAGAGACATCAGGTGATTAAGGAGGTTAATAAGTTATTGATGCAGGATTAATAAAGGAGGTCAAGTATCCTACATGGCCAGCCAACATGGTACTTGTAAAGAAGACCAATGGGAAATGGAGGATGTGTGTGAATTTTATCAACTTGAACAAAGCATGTCTAAAGGACCATTACCCACTCCCATCTATCAACAGGTTAATGGACTCGACCTCGGGTCACGCAGTGGTTACCTTTCTTGATGCCATTTGAGGTTACCACCAAATCATGATGGATATTAAAGATGCAAAAAAGACTGCGTTCACTATCGACTTAGGAGTATTCTGCTACAAAGTGATGTCATTTGGACTAATGAATGTAAGGGAAACTTACCAAAGGCTAGTGTCAGGTATCTTCAAAGACTTGGTGGGGACAACAGTTGAGGTGTACGTGGTGACATAGTGGTAAAGAGCCGATCATTAGAAGATCATCCAAATGATATCCGAAAAATTTTTAATGTACTGGATGAGGTAGGTATGAAACTAAACCCTGAAAAATGCACCTTTAGGGTAAAAGCTATGAAGTTTTTAAGATATACAGTTTTAGAAAAAGGCATAGAAACAAATCCTGAAAAAATTAGTGCCATCCAAAATATGGAGGCACCTAAAACCATTAATAAAATACAGAAGTTGAATGGGCGGGTCACAGCTCTTGGCCGGTTTATCTCATGCTCGGCTAGGAGATGTCTCCCATTCTTTAAAACCTTAAAAGGCAAAAATAAGTTTTTGTGGGAAAAGAATGCGTTGAAGCATTTCAAAGTTTAAAAATCTTTTTATCATCTCTCCCTTTGCTAAGCTTGCCCGTTGAAGGCGAGAATTTGTTTCTGTACTTATTTGTGATGCAGGAAATAGTAAGCTCAATACTCATCCGTGAGAAGAATGGAGAGCAAAGCCCAGTCTATTATGCCAGCCAAGTCTTGAAAGGGATAGAACTGAACTATCCTCCTCTCAAAAAGTTGGCATTTGTAGTCCTGATATCAGCCACAAAGTTACATCCATACTTTGAGTCACACACCATAGAAGTTAGGACAAATTATCCTTTGTGAAAGGTTTTACATAGACTGGAGCTTTCAAAGCGGTTGTCCACCTGAGCAGTAATATTGTCAGCCTTTGATATCAGGTACATCCCAAGAAAAGGCCATGAAAGCCCATGCAATAGCTGATTTTATTGCAGAAATGACTCCACCGTTACAACCTTCAGAATTTCCTGAATCAACCATGGAGGAATGGAAGGTTTAGGCGGATGGAGCTTGTATAGCTGTGGGTTTTAGAATTGGGATCCTCTTGCAAAGTCAAACCGGGATAAGGCTTTGTTACACGGCAAAACTCGCTTTCAATGCTACCAATAATGTAGCCGAGTATGAGGCTGTAATAATGGCTTTAAAAATCATAAGGAATTATGTATACAGAAATCTATTATTTTTAGTGACTCACACTTGGTTATTAATCAGTTCCAGAGATAATTTAAAATTTGAGAACTGAACTTCATCAAATACGAGAAAAAGGTTCGCTCCTTAATGGAGAGGATCAAAGACAGACAGGGCAACTGCGAGCTTCACCAGATGGCTAGAGGTGATAACGAAGAGGTCAACTTTCTAGCCAAAATTGTGACATCAGGTGAACAACATTTAACTCAACCATTTCAGTTTGAAGAGCTACACACTTCAGCAACTAATGAATAAAATTCTTTTCCCATAAAGAAAGGGGAATTATGGATGACACCCGTGTATAAATTTTTGTCACAGGATGATCTTTCGGCTAATGAATTGTTGGCCAAACAAGTAATAAGAAAATCATCCAAATATGCATTAATTGATGGTTGGTTGTACAGGAGGTTCTCAACTCAACCATGGCTGCATTGTGTTAAGGAAGAGGAGGGACAGATAATCCTAAAGGAAATTCTTGAAGGTGATTGCGATAGCCATGATAGAGTACGGACAATTGCCTAGAAAGCATTCATACAAGGGTACAACTGGCCAATGATAATGCAAGATGTGAAACAGCTTGTCTAAAAGTGTCGAAGAGTACATGAAAACATTTCAAGGACCCTAGGAGAGATGTAAGTAGCAATTGGAAGCACCTGCCCTTTCTTTTAGTGGGGGATAGACATCCTTGGCCCATTCCTGAAGGCAGTCGGGTTGAGAAAATTTATGATTGTGGTAGTGGATCATTTCAGCAAGTGGGCTGGGGCTGAGGCTAAGGTAGTTCGGTCAATTACCACCCAACAAGCAATCTCTTTCGTCAATAAGAACATCTTCACTCGGTTTGAAATTCTAAAGGTAGTAATCACTGACAACGGAACTCAATTTGTGAGCTCTAAGTTTAAAGATTTCTGTAAGAAATGGGAGATTGACTTAAGATTCAGTTCGGCCTATTACCCATAGACCAATGGAATGACCGAAGTTACAAATTGGACTATCTTACAAGGGCTAAAGAAAAGACTCGATAAAGCCAAGGGCAACTGACCTAAGGAATTGTCGCACGTACTTTGGGTGTACAGCATAACCCTGAGAATAGCCACAGGGGAAACACCTTTCTTGTATACGGGGCTGAGGCAATAATATCCGTGGAAATCCAAGTAAGGAGTTTTAGGAAACAACACTGAGATTTTAAGAAACCTTGAAGAAATGCAATTCAATTTGGATCAAGCCGAATGTTTACGAGAAAAGGCCACAATCAGAATGGCAATTTATAGGAATAAAATGACTAGAATGTTCAACAGTAGAGTCAAGCCACGTGCTTTTAATGTTGGGGACTTAGTCCTTAAAAGAATGGATGCAACAAGCGGTAATGCTAGGTCTAGTAAGTTGGATGAAAACTAGAACGACCATTTAGGATTTTAAAGGTTATTCGTCCGGAGTCTTATAAGCTGGCCAAGTTAGATGGCCAAGTCATTATCTACTCCTGGAATATTTATAATCTGAGGAAATTTTATCAATAATAGTTAACGAGGTATTTTTTTATGTGTTGTGTTCTTCAGGGACAATGGACAATGGACAATGGGGTCGCTTTTCTCAAAAAGGTTAAAGAGCATTCATTAAAGGCCACAAGTGGGTTCCCCCAAGCCACCTAATCCGGTTGTTACTCTCACTAAATAAGGTATCTTATACCAGGCCACAAGGCAGGTTTCGTTAGGCCATAATATGAGTGTTAGCTCCATTAATCAAGGCATTCTATGCCAGGCTACAAGGCAAGTTTCGCTAGGCCACCTGATCCGGGTGTTAGTCTCTCTAAACAAGACATCGTATGCCAAGTCACAAGGCGGGTTCCATCAAGGCATAATCCAAGTGTTAGTCTCGCTAAATAAGACATATTATACCAGGCCATAAAGCGGGTTTCACGGGCCACCTAATCCGGGTATTAGTCCAACTGAACAAGTAATCTTATGTTAGGCCATAAGGCATTTTCTGTCAGGCCATAATCCGGGTATTTGTCCCATTAAATGAAGCATATTATGCCAAGCCACAAGGAGGATTTTGCCAAGCCATCTAATCTAGGTGTTCGTCCCTCTAAATAAGGCATCTTATGCCAAGCCACAAGGCGGATTCCACTAGGCCACCTAAACTGAGTGTTAAGTTCTGTAATCAAGGCGCTTTATGCCAAGCCACAAGGCTAGTTCCGCCAGGCTACCTAATTTGAGTGTTTGTCCCGCTAAACAAGGAATCTTATATCAGGCCACAAGGCGGATTTCATCAGGCCATAATCCAAGTATTAGTCCCGCTAAACAAAATATATTATGCTAGGCCACAATGCGGGTTTCACTAGGCCACCTAATTCGGGTGTTAGTC
This sequence comes from Manihot esculenta, assembly GCF_001659605.2. Lineage (NCBI taxonomy): Eukaryota > Viridiplantae > Streptophyta > Magnoliopsida > Malpighiales > Euphorbiaceae > Manihot > Manihot esculenta. The sequence goes on from NC_035173.2 coordinate 11,069,231, forward strand.
TCGCTAAACAAGACATCTTATGCCAAGTCACAAGGCGAGTTTTGCCAAGTCACCTAAATCGAATGTTAAGTCCCACTAATCAAGGCGCTCTATGCCAAGCCACAAGGCAAGTTCCTCCAGGCCACCTAAACCGCGTGTTAAGTGCCGTTAATCAAAGCACTCTATGCAAAGCCACAAGGCAGGTTCCGCCAAGCCACCTAATCCAGGTGTTAGTTCCGCTAAACACGGCATCTTATTTCAGGCCACAAGGTGAGTTTCGTCATGTTATAATGCGAGTATTAGTTCCACTAAACAAAGCATATTATGCCAGGCCGCAAGGCAGATTCTGCCAGGTCACGTAATTTGGGTGTTAGTCCCCTTAAACAAGGCATCTTATGCCAAGTCACAAGGCGGATTCCATCAGACCACCTAAACCGAGTGTTAAGTCCCGCTAATCTAGGTACTCTATGCCAAGCCACAATGTGGATTCTGCCAGGCCACCTAAACTGAGTGTTAAGTCCTGCTAATCAAGGCACTCTATGCCAAGCCACAAGGAGGGTTCCACCAGACCACCTAAATCGAGTGTTAAGTGCTGCTAATCAAGTCACTCTATGCCAAGCCACCGCTAGGTCACAATCTGGGCATTATTCTCGCTAGCCAAGGCATTTTTATACCTAAGCCACAAGGCGGGTTAACGCCAGGCTCAATGACTGAGTATTAGTCCCATATTTATGAAATTTTTACTAAGGGTTTTTATGCCTAGGCTGTAAGGCAGATATTCGCCAGGCCAAATGACTAGGTGTTGGTCCCATTTTTCAAAGCTTTCAAATTATTTATAGCCACTAGTTAGGCTAGTAACCGGGTGTTATAGTTGAATGTTAACCCTTTAGCAATTTTTTAGAAATTATTCAATTCTGGTTTGATAAAAGTGGGATGAGGGTTTCAAACAAGTATGGTGCATGTAAACACAGTGAAAATAACAACAAGATATGAGGAAATATTTTTCATTAAAATAATAGAAGATTACATAAAAGGAGGAATATCTTCAGATTCCTCCCCCCAAGTCTCTATTACATTAGTGTTTTCTGCATCTAATATATTATATGCAAAGACCCGATCAGTGGGATTTTCCTTAGCTTTTCTCCCTTTCTCTTGCTCATCCTTATTGCCCTCCTCCTATGGAAGATGTCATCTATACAGGAAAAGTCTTCAGAAGGGAACCGCTTCTCTAACTACCTTCTCGACCTTATTCTTACAATCAATCTTGTAAAATCTAACCCACTCTCTAAGAGTTTTCGCACTGGGAATCGATAAAGAGCTAACATCATGAACAGCACAAAGCCTTTTCATAAGTTTAATATAGTCAGGCTAATTGTAGTCCTCAGCCAATACACAAAGCTGGATAGCATGTTTCCCGATCACTTTCGCACCTTCATGAAGATCCGCCTTCAGCTACTCGTAGACCATGATGGTATCCTCTGCATGGATTTGGCCGTCCATGCGAATGCTTGGATATGGAGCGTAGACACAAAAGATTTCTTAAGATATGCATGGAACGATGAAATCAGGAGCATGAATGGGAACGTCGAAGGAAGAGCTCGAGGCAAAACTTCCTCCAGAGGAAGAAGAAGAAGAAAAGGAAGTATTCCTATTTATTTCTATAAAAGGAAAATTACATAGGAATTAAATTGAAGCAAAGGAGTGCAAATGGAAAAGAGGAGTGGTCGATTCTTTTCTAAAGCACAAATATTAGTTGAGAACAAAAGTGATTTTTGGAAGGGTTTTTATACGATGGCTTTATCGGTAAGTTTTAAATGCAGCTCGAGAAAAAAGGTAATTGTCATTTATGGGTAGGAGCAGTCAAAATGACGCGAGTATAGGAGACCAATCTAAACATGCCACGTGTCTCAGATCGTGAAGACAACTGTCACCTTCGAATCTGAAAAATCAAAATCCAATGGGGCACCTCTGATATAATACAAAGATTGTCCAAAGTAAGTAATGAGTTGTCACTATAAGATAGGGTCACGTGGCAAGAGTCTGATAAACCGATATGCAATCCCACTCTTGGAAAGGAAGATCCAAACACTGTTGCATCCAGTTCTTCATCAAGACTCGCCCTCCCCTGAATAGGTTGAGTTTTTATATAAAGTTACCCTTAGCAGGTGCAATCCAACATATCCCCGTTACGCTTGTAATAGTAGGATCCCCAATCGATTAGCTGGCGAGATCCTTTATCAATTAGCCAATCACATTATTGCTGAATTTTCAAGAAATGTTATAATTAACTTCATTTTCTTACAATATAAAAATTAACGATCACATAGAAAAAAGTATACAATTTTTACACAATTACTCTTGAGTTCTAAACAATTCCATACATTCGTTCTTTCTCTTCAGTTTACTAACTTAAGCGTCAGAATGGTTGTCATAGGTGCCAACCATCTCATATTTTCTTTCTTATAAGATTGACCAATTACAGTATAACTCTATTTCGATCACATCAGAAACCACAATATAATTCAATATTATGTTTCTCTGGATTTAATTTAAAAATTAGATAAAATATTAAAATATTGACATATTTATTAAAATTGAAAAATTAGATTAAATCAGAGAGGGATTAAATGGTTTGGCATTTTAGGTTATTATGCCTTTTTATATACTACTAAACGATTATTATTATTAAATTTTAATTCTTGTTTTTTTCAATGTGAGAAATATCATAATTATGCAAATTCATTCATGGTTTAATAAAATATCAATAGATTGAAAAAACTCAAGCATTTGCGAGAATTCACCGTTATAGTTAATTTTTTAAATTTTATATTATAAAATCGAACATTCTTTATTTGGTACGATTGTAGTTAGATTAAATTTTAAAATTTTAAAATAAATTACAATATAATTTTTAAATTTTGATGAAAATTTTAAAATAAATTACAACTTAGTTCTTATATTTTTAAATTAAATAATTCAGTCTCTCACATTTTATTATATATACAAATTAATGCACCGTCTGCTATATCTATCTACATTACTGTAATCTTAATAAAAATACCAAAATGCTGCTTATTATAATTAAAATTAAATATTTTTATATTTATTTTGCTATATCTATTATATATAATTAATATAATATTATATTTTTTAAAAAAATATTAAAAGATAAAATTAAACATCTCAATCATAAAAATATAAAACAATAAAATTAACTTTTTCAATCACATATAAAACTATGAAAAATTTCGTTAGAGTAAGGGAGAATGTCCTTCAACTGAATTCTTTTGGCTGGATTAATTTGCTCTCGGCTGGATCGTCTTTACTCATTTTTTATATCTCTTCTTCATGAGAACCAACTTCCGGTGATTTTGACCTTTGGATTTTACCGCCTTCAAAATCAATCATTCTTCCTGCTAGCAGTATGGTATGGCAAAGTTTCTAAGAAGACTAGTATGGACTGCAAATGGACATAGTTCTGTGTCGAAGGGATCAAGAGTTGAACTCACAAAAAATGGTCAATTAATACTTAAGAATCTACAGGGCCAAGTTATTTGGAAAGCTGGCTCAACCTCAACTGAGGTTGCTTATGCTGCAGTGCTTGACACATGTAATTTGGTGCTTGGAAACAAAAATTCCAGTTATATTTTGGAGAGATTTAAAAATTCCACCGACACTGCCAACTCAAGTATTGAGAATTGGAGCGATTCTATATTCAAATTAGATGTCAAGTAACTATTAAAAAGGTTCTAACTTCGCTTCCTACCAGAAGGTAATGTTGTGCTTAAGCCTACGTATTCTTGGGCTTTTTGTAAAATTAGGATCGGGGCTATTTTTATTTTCGAATTTAGAGTTGGAAAGATTTTATTTGCGATTTTGGAGTTCGATTGCTATGTGGCAGCAAAAAAGGACGCCTGACGCCTCTTTAATAAGCGCCAGAGCTTGGCGCCACTTTAAGTGGCGCCAGGTTTTTTTTTTTTTGAAATGTGGTTTGGCGCCACTTAAAGTGGCGCCAGACATTTTTTTTTTAAATTGTTTTTTTTATTTTTTAATTATTAATATATTATAATAAAATATTTATATTATATTAATTTTTTTATTTATATTATATTTTTATAATAATAAATATTTTTTATAATTTTAATATATTAATATTTAAAAAATTTTATTATTAATATTTAAATAAAAAATTACTGGAATTATATTTCAGGATTATAAAATTGATATTATGTTGCGATTAGATGTATAAAAATAATTCAATCATATCGTATATATTTATCGAGTGATAAATTTTTTTATTATTTTAATATATTAATACATTAATTCTGCAATTAAATATTATAAATATTTTGTATACGTTTAATGTTATTTTATAACTTTACAAAATACTAAGCGTAGTTATAAATAATTATTATAATTATAAATAATTATTATATTATTTTACTATTAGATGTTATATGAGAATTGAATTATTTATAATTTATTAAAAAATAATTAATTAATCTAATTCAAAGTAAATTAATTAAATTTATTATATTTGATAAATTATAAACAATCAGGTTATCGCAGACAACATTTAAGTGGTCTATAATAATATTTTATAATTTTAAATAGTAGTTAATAAAAAGTAAATTTAATTTTTATAATTTTAAATATTAATATTTATTTATTTATTTTTATAATTATAAACAATAATGTAATTTAAATAATTAATAAAAAATAATAATTAAATATTATATACGATTACTTGATTATTTATAATTTATTAAATATAATAGATCTAATTAATTTATTTTGCGTTTAAATTAATTAATTAATTAATTTTTTTTATAAATTATAAACAACTCAGTTTTCATATAATATTTAATAATAAGATAATATAATAATTTTAAATATTTTATACGAATTATTTATAATTTATTAAAAACAAAAAATAATTAAATTAAATAATTAATTCAATAAAGCCATCTTATACAGATTTAATAGCAGTATAATATTATAATTCTAAATATTTTTGCATGGAATCACTTTACTATTAATTTTTATAGTATTCTTACATATTAAAAATATTTTTATAAAATATAATAATTATTTATAACTAGTCTTAGTATTTTGTAAAATTATGAAATAACATTAAACGTGTATAAAATTATTGATACTATTTAATTACAGAATTACTGTATTAATATATTAAAATAATAAAAAAACTTATTCATCTAATCGCAACATAATATCAATTTTATAATTCTGAAATATAATTTCAGTAATTTTTTATTTAAATATTAATAATAAAAATTTTTAAATATTAATATATTAAAATTATAAAAAATATTTATTATTATAAAAATATAATATAAATAAAAAAATTAATATAATATAAATATTTTATTATAATATATTAATAATTAAAAATAAAAAAAAAACAATTTAAAAAACAAAATGTCTGGCGCCACTTTTAAGTGGCGCCAGACCACATTTAAGAAAAGAAAAAAAAAGCCTGGCGCCTGTCAAAGAGGCGCCAGACGTCCTTTTCGGCTGCCACGAACCTCAAAATCGCAAATAAAATCTTTCCAATCCCAAATCCGAAAATAAAAATAGTTTCAACCCTAATTTTATAAAAAGCCCCGTATTCTTATTCTCTACCTATTGAAGAAAATACGGCCTTGTTGACTTTTATGGAAAAGCAACCACACATATATTTTTAAAAGAGAAGATGAGATGGAGAGAGATTAGAAAGAGAAGAATATAAAATTTGATTTCAATTGTTTCAATTTAAGATTTCTTTTAATTGGAATGGAAACTACTTATATATCCTATAGTTAATAAGTTATAATCATGGTTTGTTTGTGTCATAATGAAATCTACTTTTGACAATAAAAAATGTTATATGTCATGCTAAGTCAACGAGGACATATGTTTTTGAAATTTCAAATTAGGATAAAATTTTTGTAGAAGTTTAATTTATTAAGATGAATTGGCTTTCTTAAAAAATTTGATTTAGGTGAAGTGCAAATTTTTTTTACCATTTCATAGCATCCAAATATAAGAACAAAGAAAAAGAGGAGCAGAAATCCCTAAACTAAGAGATGCCTATCTCTCGTAGCAATAGAAACTATTGCGGCTTTTTGGAGCTGAGGTCTCCAAACGTAGCTCCTCTACTTGTCCACGTAAATCAACTCCAAATAAAACCAAGTAAAAAAAAAAGAAAATCTCACTTCTTTGCCCTCTCTTGCTCGTGGCCGAGCAAAAGGATGAAGTCTTTGATTCAAATGCAAGACGATTTTTAGGTGAATTATTGTGCTAAACTAATTTTAATATAATTGAATTCTGATAATGTAACGACCCGGAAACCGGTACCTCTCTGTAACGGCCCGAACCGCCCGGCACTAGGATCCAGATCGGCTTAAGGCCGCCTAGACCCGTAGTAAGCCTGCTATGAACTCTGTGTACCTGTTAAAATCCCATACATGATCCGACATCTGTAAAACTTTTCTTTCAAAACTACCAGACTTAACCTTTATAACACTCTGTAGGTCCAATCATATGAACCAATGTTCAGATATACTAGTCTGAACTACCCCTCAGGGGCTAACCAGTGATGCTCTACCAAGTAACCTCCATGCACTGTGCGCACAGCAGCACAGAACCCACTCTGTAAGGGTCAGCATATCATAAGTTAACTTGGCTACCATAGGGTCGCAGGAATCAAACCCGGTCTTCCCCAATGGCCTCTCTGTGGATCACAGGAACCAAACCTGGTCTTTCCTCTGTATCTGATATATGTCACTGGGTTTTCGAAACACAACATCTATTAAGTCTGGTCTGACTCATTTCTCATCAAGAAATTATAAAACAGGATACATGTATATACTCAAGGGATCAACATACTCATACTATAGGCAAAAGCACATTCTATCTCATATACACACTGACTGACTATCTATTACATCACTTTACAATATCTCTTTATTTTACATCATGTCCATACTATACTATTACACATGCAATCTTCTAGCATATACTCTGATGCTCCTACTCTTCCCAGCTACTCTGAAACCTGCAAAACTGGGATTAAGGGAAAGGGATGAGCTACTAAAGCCCAGTGAGTAGAAACACTGAAAACAGTTCATTCATACATACTTTATATGAAATGTGTCACAACTCAAACATTTCACATCTTGGATTAGACATGACCTCAAAACTCCCTCGACGGGCTATTGATGTCGCCTTGGTCCAATCCTCACTATCAATGAATAAACCTGTCACCACATAGTCCTAGTATCTGTATCGTGCCAGGCCATCGACTGGGGTCCTGGTCTTCCTGTCATGCATACATGCAACGTATATTCATTTTAATCTGTCAGGCCAGTGATGAGGTCCTGACTTTCCTTTATAATTATGACCATGCATACTTTTTAATCTTCCAGGCCATGGAATGGGGTCCTGGATTCTCTATACCTGTCTAGGAACTATTGGATCATTCAGTATTTACCCAACTCATACAATAACTATGCAATGCAACATCTTCGTGATTCTAATGCAATCACCCTGATATAAATCATAGCATCCATGATGCATGAACTATGCTCAAACAAGCAATCTGTTATTTTAATATAAAACATTAAGTTTAGTTCTACTCACCTCTGCTCCTCTAGCAGATACTGAACTGACTCTGCAACCTCTAACTCTGATGACCTCCTCGATCTCTCGGGTCCAGTCCTGAATCAAATGGACTCGAATGAGGTGTCAAACATACTCTATCATAACTCTTAAACATCTTCCCAAGAATCCCTCTAAAACCTCTCAAAACAATCACATAAAACATGCAAAAGAAGGCTGGACAGAACACCTTCGGCAGCACCTTCGGCGGCCGAATGTCCATAACAGATCCGAACCTTGGGCATGTTCGGCGGCCGAACTCCTCCTTCGGCTGCCGAACCTGAGTTCATCCAGAAACTCAGCTTCACGCGCCAGCAAGCTTTCCAACCCTTCCAAACCTTCAACACATGCATAACTCTACTCCTCAACTCACATATACTCATGTATATGACCAAAGGGGTCCAAAACTACCTATTAACCCCAACAAAACAGAAACTATAACACATAATCATGCTTTATCAATCAAAACACATAAACTAACTTAAGCATGCAACTCATGCATAAACTCTTTACTCCCTCTTTAAAAGCTGGTAAAAACTCATTAAAACAACTAAAAGCTTCCCTTACCTCTTGAAGACAGAAGCTGGAACAACTGAACTCAGCAACTTCTCCTCTCTAGCTTCAAACCACCAAAACTCACTTTTCTCTCGTTTTCTCTCAAAAACCTTCAAACCCTTTGGCAAATGACCAAACCCTCTGCATAAGCTGATTAAAGCTTGCAGATGAGTCAAGGGAGACGTGGCTTAACCCCCTCGCCATGATCTGGAGGCAACAGCTGGCCAAATCACGGACTGAGGAGCATGCACAGCTTAGCCGACCACCCCAGCTTCGGCTGCCGAAACTGCATGCAAAACCATGCAACTTTCGGGGGCCGAACTTAACCTTCGGGGGCCGAAACTCTATCACTTTCGGCGGCCGAACTTAACCTTCGGGGGCCTAAAGTGACAAAAGTCTCCTTTGTCCTTTCTCTTCAAAACTCAATCCGGTTTGATTCACCACCTTAAAAACTCTTAAAAATCTTTTAGAAAACCTTCACTCTACCCTTCTAGAAACCTCTGACATCCTCGAATTCCACCGGACGGTAAGAATTCCGATGTCTGATCTAGCCGGGTATTACAGATAACCTCTGATATCCTAAGAATTTAGTTGAATTCCACATTAGTTTAAAATATGAGTAATATGTCCCACAAGGATTTTAGGCACTCTTAAAATAATCTAGTCTAAACTGATTCAAATAATTTTTAGATCTATTTTCTATTTGCTCCAAAATAGTTAATCTATTAGTAATATTATATTAGGATTAATTTAATTGGTAATTTGTCGACGTGGGACTCGATCTCGATCCCACAATTAGGCAGCTGAATATTACAACTCTTCCGCTTGAGCTAACTTTTTGTTTGAGTTAGGTTTTTGACTCCAAATTTAACATGGTATCAAAATCATGTTGGACCTCTATAAATATATCACATGTAGTTTTGGACTTAAGGGGTGTGTTAAAATCCTGTATTGGTTTGGGATAGAGGGTAATATGGGCGTTAGATATTCCTCCTCTTTGAATTAGTTTTTGGGTGAGTTAGGTCTGATCTAAATTTAATATGATATTAACATCTTCCCACTATATTGAACTAGTACAGTTCTGGACATAAGGGGTGTGTTGATTGAATTCCACGTTGGTTTGGGATAGAGATAGTGTGTCTCTAATCTTTATGCATTTCTCATTTGAGCTAGTTTTTGGGTGAATTTAATCTAATTTAAATTTAACAAATTCAATTTTTTATGATGGAACCTCAAATTTGAATATAAATTATGACTTTGAGATTTTTTAACGGCAATAAGTTCGTATATATTTCGCTCATATACTTTTTATTAAAAATTAAATAAGTTTATTTTAATTTTTTTTTATCTAAATAAGCCCATAACTTTAATTTAAAGACTAATTATGCCCTATTATATTAAATATTTATTTTTAATAATAAAATATAATTTCTATAATTATTAAAATTATTTTTAGTTAAAATAATATTAAAAAAATATTGTATTGACTTGAATTCTTTATTATTATTATTATTATTATTATTATTATTATTATTAAAAGTAATATGTAAAAATTATAGATGTTATATTTTATTATTTTAATGTGATAAAACTTATTTGACCTTTACATAAAGTTATGAATTTATCTGAAAAAAAAAAAAGTTAAAATTGATCTATTTGGCTCTAAATAAAGTGTACATGTGTCACCCTTTTCCTAGAGCTATTCCAAAGGTTTAAGAGAGTATATTCTTTGTACTAATTTCCAATAACCATAATTTGAATTTAGCTAATTAATAATTAATTAAAAACCCATTAACATGGAGATTACCAACTTTGTCTTTCGAACCCATCTAAAGTGGAGAGATACTCCATCATTAATTTAGTTTTATATTTTCTTTTACTTTTTTTAATTATTTTAAAATTATTATTACTTTCTTTTTATACATTATAATAATATATAAATTAATTATTATAACTCTATTTAATTTTATATTACTTTTAAAATAATCTCTTTAATTTTATTTTTTTAAATGAGTATTTAAAAGATTTATTATTATTTAATAAAATTTAATATTTTTAAGATAGATATATTTGAAAAGTTAATAAAAAAATTATTTAATATGTGTCAAAAAATAAAATAAATAAAAGTTATATAATAAAAAGGTAGAATTATAACTACGACATTATTCTTTAAAACCTTGGTCATACATACCCGGACTAAAATTTATTTTTTATAAAATCTTGATCTTAATTAGAATTTAGGATCACAGTAAATGTCAAGCTCTAAATCCTATTGATCATATTGCATCTTCTTTTAAATTCTTAATTGTTAAGATTTACCATAAACATTGAATTCCACATCGATTATGGAAAGGGGTAATGTGCCCCTTATATGAGTTATAGGCAATCCTCCCCTTAAATTAGCTTTTGGAATAAGTTAGACCTACCCCAAATTTAACATGGCATTAGAGCACTCCATAAATTACGCACCAATAAAAAATTGGGCATGAGAGGGTGTGTTGAATCTCACATTCATTGTGGAAAAGGGGTAGTGTGTCTCTTATATGAGCCATAGGCAATCCTCCCTTTAAACTAGATTTTGAAGTGAGTTAGATTTGAACCAAATATAACAATAAATTTTGACCAAAAACTTATTATGTACATTAAGAATAACTAGGACGTTATAGGATTTTATCTTTTTCACTTTAGGTTTTAAATTTTCTTTTTTAAACACTTGTCTTCTTATACACTGACTGAGTTAATATATCACAATGAAATTATATAATTTATAAAAATATAAGTAATATTATATTGGAATCACCTATTCATGAAATAACTATTCGTTACAAGAAAGTAAAAATATAATTATGATTTTTTATCGATACATATTGTCAGTATTTTAAATGGTCGATAATTAGTCGATAATTTACTTTAATGATCAATTTTTTAATAATTTAATCAGTTTTCGTTATTATTTTTTTATTTTTTTAGTTAGATTATGAGATTATATATACCATTATGATACAGAAGATAATCACACGTTGTTATATATTCAATCTAATAAATATTCATTATATTTGCAGAGACATCACATATTAATTGACATGAGATTCAATAACATCACATACTAAACAATAGAGAAAAAAAATGAAAATTTGTATGATATTGATGTGAAATAGAGTATCCATGACTGCGAACTTTTAATAATATTTGAACTAGTCAATTTTATTATTTATATTCTCTACTCATTAAAAATAAAATAAATAAAAAACTAATAGAATATATAAGAAATATATTAATTATGTGAATAAATTTTACAAAATACAAAATATATGTACATGCTTTAGGTATAGATCTAATCTATTATACATGTTAAATATAGAATGTATTTATTTTTAGACTATACAGTAAATTTGCCCCATACTTTCAAATTCAATACACTTTGGCTACAACTGAAATAAACTAAAAGTATTTGACTTTATTATATAAAATTTAAAGAGTTAACTATAATTTTGGATTTTTCATCTAATATATATATTTTAAAAGAATATATCCCTCAAAACTCTTAACGCTTAAAAAACAATTTAGTAGTTGCCTTCGTCTACAAGCTCCATCTAGATAATGTGCTTAACGAGGAAAGCAATGAAAATGGAAAAAATGGTAATGTAAAAGAAAATAATTAATAATTCTTGAACTTTCTTGAGGCCATTAATGTCATAAAAACGTTCTATTATAATTATATATTAATTAATTTTTATTATATTTAAATGTAATCACCATCCATTTAAACAACATAATTTTGAAAAGAACTTACTTAAATTTCACATATAATTGATTTTTTTAATAAATATTATTAAAATATTACTCTTTTCATCTCATAATTTTTATTATTTTTTTAAACTATAATAATATATAAATGACTATTATTAATCCTATTTACTTTTATTTTATTTTTAAAAAATTTATTAAAATATTTATTAATATTTAATAAAATTTAATATATTAAAGATGAGTATAATTGAAAAATTAAAAAAGTATATTTTTTAATATATATGAAAAAATAAAATGAATAAAAATTATGAGATGAGGAGAGTAAAAAAGAGAATTTAATAGAACATTTTATAAAATAATATTATATGAATATGAATTCTTAGCCAAAACATGAGTGCTCTATGGATATAGGCACTTATCTCACTCTTTTTAGTGATAAGAGGGTTATTGATGCTATATAACTACCACTCAAAGTAAACTGTGAGCTGTTATTATGGAATAAGGTTACGTAGGAAGGATTAGATGAGTAGGAAAGGTGATCCATCCCGAAGAAGGAAGATATGGACACTCTTAACACCCGGATCATCATCAAAACTCACCCAGCAGGGAGAGTATTAGCACTAAGGTACCGTTAATGAGCACAATCCAGTGTATCTCCTTCATGTTTATAATCACGGGATCACCAACTTATTAGTCTGCAACATCTCTTATCAAACAACCGGCTACATTATCGCCGGATAATCAAAAATTTCTATATTCATATCCACCTTCTTATAGTATAAAAGGAGAAGAATCACAGAGGTAAAGACATGCTATTCTCTAACACCATTCAAGTTCTTAGCAATCCATCACCTTCTTTCTATTTCTCAATATACTGATTTGAGCATTAAAGTGGTTGCCGTGGGTACCCACCATCGCCTCACATTTTCTTTCTTGTAGTTTCTATCCAATCACAACACAGTTCCATTTCAGCCATGTCATCCATCTAATCTCAACAACATCATTTGGTTCCATTACCGAGAAACTCATTGAACTCTATCTGTTCATTTGGGTTAAAACCAGTCTATTGTTCCTTCTCCTCCTAAAAAAGAAATCTTCCCATTCTAACCTTTTAAAATGGCTGGAATCGTACATGTCATTACCGGAGGAACTAATAAGGGCAAAAGAAAAAGTAAGTGTATAGTAGAGGATGCCCTATTTATCCATCAAGAACCATAGACCAAGTAAGACGTGAGGTTTGATTCAACTGATAAACAATTGGATTCTTTCAAAATGATCCACTAGTCGTCAAGATCCTCCTGAGCCAGTACGAGATAAGGTGAGTGTTGGTGGATACAGATAGTTCTGTTAACCTTCTTATTTTAAATGTTTTTAACAAGCTAGATTTATATAAGAACAACCTTGTCAGAGTCTCCTATCATTTAATAGGTTTAGTAGATAAGACCATAGCAGTACTGGGTACCATCAACCTTCCCTTGGTGTTGGGTAACAAAAAGTATAAGTAAGAGTTGTATGCAGAGTTTACAGTGGTAGATATCTCATTTACACACAATGTGATACTCAGCCGCCCAGTCCTAAACTGCCACGGTATTGTTATTAATATGGATGCTATGTGTCTTAAGCTTCTAGCTCCAATGGGGAATAGCAGTGGTCTAAGGCAATACGAGATTAGCTAAAGAAGGTTACGAACACCCAAAAAAAAGCCTGAGGAAAGCAACTATGCCTATCAACTTACTGGAGAAGCCGAAATCTCACGTAAAACTAAAATCAGTAGACCCGGTAGAGGAGATCCAGACAGAAAAGGAGTAAAAGGTACGGTTCGACACTGTGCTAACCGGTGAAACAAGGGTTCGTCTGGTAGAATTGCTAAAGAGCCAAGTGTTAACTTTCGCTTGGTCCCTAAAGGATGTAACGAGTGTAGACCCAACTCTTATTATCCCAAGCTATCTATTGACAAGAACGTCAAACCAGTCCAATAAAAGAAAATAAAATTTGCACTAGAAAGACAACAAGTGATCAAAGAGGAGGTTGTTAAGCTTTTGAGTGCAGGATTGATAAAAGAAGTATGATATCCCACATGGCTGGCCAATGCAGTTTAGGTGAAAAAGGCTAACAAAAAATGGAGGATGTGCGTGGACTTCACTGACCTAAATAAAGCACGGCTAAAAGATCATTACCCTTTACCATCCATCTATAGATTAATGGAATCGACCTTAAGTCATGCGGTGATCTCTTTCCTTATCGCCATCTCAGGATACCACTAAATCATAATGGATACCGAGGACACAAACAAGACCACGTTCATAATAGACGATGGAGTTTACTGCTACAAGATAATGCCTTTTAGTTTAGAAAACGCAGGAGCCACGTACCAAAGGTTGGTGTCAAGAATCTTTAAGGACATGGTAGGATAAACTGTCAAAGTATACATAGATGATATGGTGGTAAAAAGCTAATCATTGGAAGAACAACCAAAGGATATCCAGAGAGTCTTTGATGTCCTGGACAAGGCGGACATGAAGTTGAACCCAGAAAAGTGTACCTTCAGGGTAAAGGCAGAAAAGTTTCTAGGATATATCATCTCAAAAAAAGGGCATAGAGGCGAATCCTGAGAAGATCAGTGCTATCCAAAACATGGAAGCACCCAAAAACCCTTTTATAATCTCCTCTATTGCTATCTGCCTGTCGAAGGCAAAGTGTTGTTTCTATATTTATCTGTAATGCAAGAAACAGCTTGCTTGGTGCTCGTCTGTGAAAATAATAGGGAACAAAGTCCAGTATTACACCAGCCAAGTTTTAAAAGAGGTAGAGTTGAATTACCTTCCTCTTGAAAAATTGGCGTTTGTAGTACTCATGTTGGCAATAAAGTTGCGACCATACTTCGAGTTACACGCTATAGAAGTCAGAATTGATTACCCTCTGTGAAAGGTTTTGCACAGGCTGGAGTTATCAGGATGGTTGTCCACCTAGGCGGTAATTTTTTTGGCCTATGATATCGGGTATATTTCAAGAAAGGCTATGAAAGCCCAGGTATTAGCCGACTTTGTTGCGGAAATGACTTCACTGTTAGAACCTTCAGAATTCTCTAAAGCGACTATAAAAAAAAGGAAGGTTTGGATAGATGGAGTTTATGGGGCTATCAAGAATCCGGACCCTTTTGCAGTCTCAAAGTGGTATAAAGTTTCAGTATGCGGCAAAGCTCGCTTTCAAAGCTACCAACAACGTAGCCGAGTACGAGGCAGTAATAATAGCCCTGAGAATTATCAAGGAGCTAGGTGCCCAAAGTTCTATTATTTTTAGTGACTCATAATTGATTGTCAATCAGTGCCAGAAACAATTCAAAGTCTGGGAACCAAACCTCATCAAATATGAGGAAAAAGTCTGGTCCTTAATAAAGAAGGTCAAAGGTGGGCAAGGCATCTACGAACTCTGCTAGGTAGCTAGAGGCAACAATAGAGAGGTAGATCTTCTAGCCAAGATGGTGGCGACAGGTGAACAACACTTGACTCAACCATTCCAGTTCGAGGAGTTATACACTCCAGCAACGGAGATGGAAGAGTCTTTCACCAATAAAGAGAGGGAATCGTGGATGACGCCCATATACAAATTCTTGACAGGAGACGATCTTCTAGCTGATGAGTTTTCAGCTAAACAGATAATAAGGAAGTCTTTTAAATATGCACTAATTGATGGTTGGTTATACAGGAGGTCCTCCACAAGCCATGGCTGCAATGTGTTACAGAGGAGGAAGGCTAGAAAATCCTAAAAAATATCCATGAAGGTGATTGTGGAAGTCATGGAGAAGCATGAACAATCGCCCGAAAAGCATTCAGATAAGGGTATTACTGGTCAATGATAATGCAGGATGCGAAGCAACTGGTCCAAAACTGTCGAAGATGCCAAGTACATGCAAACATCCCAAGGATTCCAGGAGAAATGCAAGCGGCCATTAGAAGTCCCTGGTCTTTCTTTTAGTGGGGGATAGACATCCTTGGCCCATTCCTTAAACGTCTGGATCAAAGAAGTTTGTTATCATGGCAGTAGATTACTTCAATAAATGAGAAAAAGTTGAGGCAGTACAGTCTATTACTACCTAATAAGCAATCTCGTTCATCAGCAAAAATATTTTCACCCGATTCAGAATACCCAAAATAGTGATCACTGATAATGGAACTCAGTTTGCAAGCACCAGGTTCAGAGACTTTTGCAAGAAATGAGAAATTTATTTGAGGTTCAGCTCAGCCTACCATCCCCAGTCTAATGGTATAATGGAGGTCACAAACAGTACCATATTATAAGGACTGAAGAAAACACTCGACTAAACGAAAGGCAATTGGCCAGAGGAGTTACCTCATATACTATGGGCATTTAGGACTACTCCAAAACAGCTATTGGGGAAACACACTTTTCCCTAGTATATGGAACTAAAGTAGTCATCCCCGTGGAAATATAAGTGAGCAGTTTCAGGACACAACACCCAGAGATTCAAGACATTCTGAAGAGATACAATTCAATTTAGACCAAACCGAATTTTTACGAGAAAATGTCACAATAAGAATGGCATTTTATAGGAACAAAATGTTGAGAATATTCAATAGCAAGGTCAGGCCACTAGCCTTCAATGTGGGAGACTTAGTCCTCAAAAGAACAAAAATGACAAGTGGCAACGCCGGGCTTGGTAAGCTGGGCGAGAACTAAAAATGGCCATTTAGGGTCTCAAAGGTTATTCGCACAGTATCCTATAAATTGGCCAAACTAAGTGGCCAAATTATTCCCCATGCATGGAATATTTGTAATTTGAAAAAATTTTATTAATAAAGAGTTAATGGGTTTATTTTCATATGTTGAGGACTTCAGTGACAAGAAACGATGGATTGCCTTCCCCAAAAGAAAGAGGGACTAAAAAGACAAGAAAAGACCATTCGAGTGTTGTTCCTATTAAATAAGGCCACAAGGTAGTTTTCGTCAAACTAGGTCACAAGGCAGTTTTCGCCAGACCATTCGGGCATTGGTCCCACTAAACAAAGCCACAAGGCAAATTTTGGCAGACTAGGTCACAAGGCAGTTTCTGCTAGACCATTCAGGCATTAGTCCCACTAAATAAGGCCACAAGGCAGTTTTTGTCAAGTCAGGTCATAAAGCTATTTCTGCTAGACCATTCGAGCATTGGTCCCACTAAATAAGGCCACAAGGCAGTTTTCGCTAGGCTAGGTCACAAGGAGGTTTCTGTCAGATTATTCGGGCATTAGTCCCACTGAAGAAGGCTACAAGGTAGTTTTTGCTAGGTTAGGTCACAAGGCGATTTCCGCTAGACCATTCGGGTGTTGGTCCTAACTAAATAAGGCCATAAGGCAGTTTTTGCCGGACCAGATCACAAGGCGGTTTCTGTTAGACCATTCAAGCGTTGGTCCCACTAAACAAGGTCACAAGATAGTTTTCTCCAAGCCAGGCCACAAGGCGATTTTCGCTAGACCATTTAGGCGTTGGTCCCACTAAAAAAGGCCACAAGGTAATTTTTGCCAAACCAGGTCGCAAGCCAGTTCCCGCTAGATCATTCGAGCGTTGGTCCCTGTATACAGGTCACCTGCACCAAGATAACTCATAAGGAGGTATACTGATCCCTAAAGAATGAGGGAGAAGCCAATCAAAGATTAAAGGATAATTTAAAGATAAGGCGGACCTTGCAGCCAAGAATCAAGATGAATAAAGGCCACTTATTACAAAAACACACATGGCATCATGTGGGGCCGAGGCGAGTACCAACCAGCCTACATTTTTGGGTATTTACTTTATTCTACTAAAATTTTACGAGTTAAAATCCACAGGTGGATGCATCTTTGCTGCTAAATAAGATAAGCAAAATAAGCATTTTTCATTGCAAAAAATTACAAGTAGACAAAAGGGACTCGAATAAAGTCTCCATTACATCAGAACCTCCAAAATCTATCTCATTTTAAGGGAAGACACCATTTGAAAGGCCATGTTAAGAACCGTCTCTTCAAGTACCTTCCTGGCCTTGCCCTTTGAATCAATCTTGCATAATCCAACACTGAAAAGACATTATGGTCGGGCTGGTTGTAGCCCTCAGTGCCAAGCAGTATAATTGCACCTTAATGAAGGCTAAAGGATCACGACATTGAAGAGGCATTATAGTTGGATTGGATGCAATCTTCAGCAATATGCCTGCGCCTTCATAAAAACTCACCTTCAGCTGCTCTTTGTAGACCATGATGATATTCTCCACACAAATCTGGTTATCCTTAAAAAGAAGAAAGAAAGTGTCCCATTCCATGTCTCTCGAAGATGTAGTCGCCAACAACAAAAGAGAAAAGAAGGTTCTTATACAGTGACTGTAACGACCCGGAAACCAAATCTCTACCGGCGCTAGGATTCAGATCGACTTAAGGTCGCCGGAACTCGTAGCAAGCCTAACATACATCTTGTACATCTGATAAAATCCCATACATGATCATATATTTTTATAAAAACTTTAAACTTTTCATATACCAAGCTTGACCTGTGCATGCACCAAAACTGTATACATAAAAACCCCATACTAGAGCCCTCATCAAATGCTCTAGTTGGGTCAACATTACATACATCAAGCTTGGTTCAACATATATCATTATTAAAACATTTCATAAAGATCATGTATCAAAAGGGATTAACCATACATTAGGGCCAAGCACAATACTAATCCTCATTACATTACTGTACAATACTTTACATTTCATGTCCACTACTAATCTACTATATATACAATGCCTTTGCCCTTGCGGACTTCTTATGCTATCTCTGACCCCGCAACCTGGGGGTTAGGGGAAAGGGGTGAGCTATAAAAGCCTAGTGAGCAGAACAATAAAACATTTATTTAAACATATGCTTTCATGAAATGCATCACATCACAAAAAATTCACATCACGGATGGACTGACCCAAAAATCCCTCTACTCTGTGCCCGGCCCTCGGTGGAGCTCCTCAGGACTTCTATTACATAACATAAGCTGTGTGCCAGGGGCGTAGTGCAGGCCACACCTGGTCTTTCTTGTACTCTGTGCCAGGGGCGTAGAATGGCAGCCCTGGTCTTTCATTACATAACATAACATCTAGAGGGCTAATGGGTCGTCCTGTTGTCCATCCACATCAACAACCAATTATGCAATGTGGCATATTCGTGAGATCTAATGCAACCAACCTATTACATATACATGATGCATGAACATGCTTAAAACATTTGATTTCTCGAAATAAAAGATTAGTTTAGTTCTACTCACCTCTGGCTGACTCTGAACTAACTCTGAAGCAGCTATCTCACTGCTGATCACCTCGGTTCCTCAAGTCCGATCCTACACATGTGGACTCAAATGAGGGACCAAACATACTCTAACATGACTCTAAATAACTCCCCAAAAACCCCCCCCCCCAAAACATCATAAAACATGCATAGAAAACAGGCAAAGGAAGGACAGGGGACTTTCGGCGGCAGGTTTGGCGGCCGAAGGTCCTTACAAAGCCGAAAGTCAGGCACTTTCGGGGGCAAGGTTCAGCGGCCGAAAGCCTTCACAGACCCGAAAGTCACCCACTTTCGGGGGCAGGTTCGACGGCCGAAACTCCCCTCCAGAGCCCAAAGTCCAACTTTCGGGGGCAAGTTTAGGCGGCCTAAAGCTGCCTCCACAGGCAAGTTCGGCGGCCGAACATGGCTTCGGCAGCCGAACCTGGGTTCTCCAAAATGGCAGAACCTGATTCGCCTCTCTCATCTAGCCTCCCAAAACCTCACAACATGCATACACACTTCAACATGCATAAGGGGCATAAAACTAGCCTAAACCCCAACAAACAACACATTAGGCATCACATTTATCATTAAACTAACATAACCCTAACATTTTACATCTACTCTAAACATGCATTAAACACCCTTAAAACCCCTCAAAACTTAAAACATAAAAGAAGGTGAGGACCGACGCTTACCTCTTGAAGATCGAGAGGAGAGGTGATCCAAACTTGGAGATTGGGAGAAATCGAGCTCCGGGGGTCTCCAAGCTTCAAAACTTTGATCTTAGCTTAAAATCTTCAAAAACAAGATGGAAACTCATAAAAATCATGAGAGACTTGAAGGAAAAGCACAAGATCGACAAGGGGTGGCGGAGACTCACCTTGCCCGGAAATGGAGAGAGAAAACTCGCCAATTTTCGGACAGGGGGCCCTTTATAGGTGGCTGGCCAGACCATCTTCGGGGGCCAAAAGTGCCTCCGCATCCGCCTCATGTTCGGCGGCCGAACCTGAGTTTTTCCCTCAAGCTTTTTTCTTTCAAAACTCAATTTCTTTCTTCATTAAAATAATAAAAACATATAAAAATATTTTAGAAAACCTTTATTTTACCCTTCTAGAAAGCTCTGATATCCGAGAATTCCGGATTCCAATGGAGATTCCGCCGGAAGGTAGGAATTTCGATGCTCGGGTCTAGCCGGGTATTACAGTGACGTAGTCGGCAAAGTCTTTAATTTGAACTAAAGAATAAGGATGCCTTTATGAGTAAGGGAAGGCAAAACGATGCAAACAATCAAGTTGAGCCACGTGGTTGATAAAACGAATCGTTACCTTTGAATCTAAAAAATCAAAGACTAGCAAGGGGACCTTATGCAAACAATCAAGTTGAGCCACGTGGTTGATAAAATGAATCGTTACCTTTGAATCTAAAAAATCAAAGACTATCAGGGGGACCTTATGCAAACAATCAAGTTGAGCCATGTGGTTGATAAAATGAATCATTACCTTCAAATCTAAAAAATCAAAGACCAGCAGGGAGACCTCTGATGCTATATAACTGCCGTCCAAAGTAAGCCGTGAGCTGTCACTATAGGATAGGGCCATATAGCAAGGACTAGATGCGTTGGAAAGGTGGTCCATTTCGAAGAAGAAAGATGCAAACACTCTAACATCCGGATCATCATCAAGACTCGCCCAGTAGGGAGAGCCTTGGCATTAAGTTACCGTAATGTGCACAGTCCGACATATCTCCTTTATGCCTGTAATCACGAGATCACCAACCTATTAATCGGTGATATCAAGCAACCGGCCACATCATTGCCGAATTATCAAAAAATTATATATTCATATCCACCTTCTTACAATAGAAAAGGAGAAAAATCACAGAGATAAAGGTACATTATTCTGTAACACCATTCAAACTCTTAGCAATCTATCACCTTCTTTCTATTCCTCAAGATACTGACTTGAGCATCGGAGTGGCTGTCATAGGCACCCACTACCGTTTCACGTCTTCTTACTTGTAGGTTCTAACCAATCACAATATAGTTTCATTCTGGTTACGTCATCCATCTAATCTTAGCAACATCAATTATCGTTGGAAGGTTTGATTGTGCAACAAAAAACACAAAGCATAAAAATAGTCTAAATGGTGTAGTTGGTACTGAAATATCTTTTGTGGGACGATGTCATTAAAGGGCTAGAGGATGAGGTGAATATGGAGGATATGATAAGGTTTATCATATCTACTATCATTGCAAACTTATCTCTATCCATATCACTTAGTATATTTCTTATTTAAGCTTATCTTCTATATCCTCTAACTTATATAAAAGTTGTTATGATAATAGGAAGACTCATGTTGATTGAGTTCTATCATGGTAATATCTCTACTCCTTCTGTTTCTCATAGTCTTGATCACATGGTTATTGGTAATAATGGTTCCAAAATTCAAATTACTCAAGTTGGTAAGTCTTATTTTTCTTCTTCTAATTCTTTCTTTGTTTGTGATAATATCTTGTGTTGTGTTGGTCTAATATTCATCAGAATTGATCAACGATTTCTACTTTCACGAATCACAATAACATGTCTCTTGAATTTTTTGCTGATTATTTTCTTATTAAGGACACCCACATGAAATAGGTCCTTTGTTTTAGCAAAAATAAAGATGGACTTTATTCTCTTTAGCTTCAGTTGGTTCATTCATCTTCGTAAGCTTACTTTGTTGATTTCTCCACTTGGCATATGAGAATCGATCATGCTAATGGTCGTGCTGTTCATTCTGTTTTGTCCACCAATAATTTAGAAATTTCAAATAAATTAGGTACTAGTTCGTGTCATGCTTGGTCATTCTATTTTGTCCACCAATAATTTGTCTTTCTATTACTATTGTGTCTCAACCTTTAGGATTGATATGATATGTTCTGATTTTAGGGACATCATCAGTATCTCTTGTGAATGGTTATTTTTAGAGAAAATTATTAAATATTCCATATGGTATAGAAAAATTCATTAGTTGATCTTTATACTTTGAAAAATGCATTAAAACATTTCTGATGTTTTAAAAAATCTACTAATCATTCTTTCCGTTAATTTTAACCATTAAGTATTATAAAAGACAAATCTAAAATATCCATGATACGAATGGATTAATTAGTATATTTTTTAAAAATCTAAAGGACTAATTAATAATTTTTTAAAATTATAGAGACTAAATAGTAAAATACTGAACAACTAAAATGGATAGACTAACTACTAAATTTTTTAAAATATCAAGAATGTTTTAATATATTTTTTAAAATCGAAAGACCAACTAGTAAATTTTTTCATATTACAGAGACTAAGTAGTAATTTTATTATGTTTTATGATATTTTTCTAAGTATTCATGGATTTAATTTTTGAAACATAAGTCTAATGTTCTAAACTTGTTCATTAGGTTCCATTACATTGTTGAAATATGTTTTTCTTTATCCATTATATCATTTCAAGAAAAGCGGGGAAGGAAGTTCGAACCTTTTACTAAATACTTACAAGAACATGGCATTAATCGTGAGTTTCATGTCCCCACTCCAACAATATAGGTGTGCAAAATATAAACACCCTTATATAGTTGAGTGTTGAAGGGCTTTACTTCATCATGAAAAATCTACCATTTAAGTATTTGACTTATGCTTTTGATGTAATAAATTATTGGTAACTTTTACCAAGATCATTCGACTTTAGTCATTATTCATTACAGTCATTAAATATCAATTTATTTTAAAATAATTATCAATATTTAATTATTTTTCTGAAATAATTGAGATTCTAATAAATTTTTTATAATATGCATTTATTGTCTATCTTACATAATTTAAAATAATAATAAATTTTTTTAGCTACTATAATCTCTTGATCTCTAAATTTTTTAACTTTATTTATTGAGTTTGACATGAAATCCGAATATATTTTTATTTTGTAATGCATATATAACAATACAATACATTAATAATATATCTTTATTATTTTTAATTATATAATTATCTTATTAAAAATAATAATTATTGATTAATTATTAGATTATATTTTTAATAAATTTATTTATATATTTTTAATTAAGAAAATATTTAATTAGTTTTATAAAAAGAAAATACTTACAGCCTACTCACTTAAATATGCAAAATAAATATAAAAAATACATAAATATCATAAAATATAAGAGTTGGTAGCAAATATCATATAGACACACCTTGCATTATTATATTTTTTTAATTTAATGTGATTAAAAATAAAAAAATACAGGCTTATAAATTTTTTAAAAGAAAAACATTAAAAAGAAAAAGAAAAAAAAATGTATCAATGGAAATCATTATTATTTTTTAACAATAATTATTATAACTTCTTTTACAATAACTAATTTTCATAAATGAAGATAATGTTAAAATATTTTTTAACAATAATTAAAATTTGGTAATTTTATAGTATTTTTAATGAATTAAATTTTAATTACTAAAAAAATACATTTTTTATTTTTTATTGAAAAAATAAAAATACTTAGATTGAATTGTTAAAAACAAAAAAAAACTTATTCCTCATGTTTTTTTATGCTTTACCCTTTGTACTCTTTTAGGAGACTTTTATTTCAATAGATTTTCTATAATTGTCAGATAAATTAGACTTTTTCATAATTTTTTCAAAGGTTCAGCGAGTTATCCATTTATTTCTACTTCATCCAAACACATCACTCATTCTCCCAAAATGTTGTCTAATTTTTTTTTTTCTAATTTCAACATCAAATTATGTGTTTTGCACTTTACGTTGCATTCTAGAATTTAAATTTCATTCCTTAATATATTCTACTTTTTTTTTATTTTTTTTTTAAAATGAAAAATAGGGATTGAAAGAGTAGAATCTGAGACCTCTCAGATTTACTCAGATACATTTTACCACCAAACTAAACCTATGAGTGCTACTTTTCTTTAATTCTAAAAGCTCCTTTTATAAATATTAAGGCATTTTAACTATATAGGTGCCACCACTACAAGATTTCAGCGGATCAATAATGAAAAATAATAATGAATTTTTAGAATTAATAATGAAATTTTATATTGCTCATTTGATTTTATTTTGTAGTACTACTTATTTAGCACTGTAATTTTATGATATTTTGTAATAGTAAAAAAAGCAAAGAAAATAGTAATTTCATATTATTTAAGTAAATGGAAAGAAATTTAAGTTATAGTTGAATAAATCGTTGAACACACTTTGTACATACATAGAATAAATAATACCTTAATGATAAATAATTTATTTTCGGCTCGATTTATATTTATACTGTATTTAAGATATTATTTGATATATATATAATCTTTGGTGTGTACTTTAGATACTCTCTTTGGGGACAACTTTGCACACGTGTATAACTAGTATTTCTATTTGCTTTTAAGCCAAGTCTAATTATAGAGTTTAAAATGCTAGCATTAATCTTAGGCTGCTAGCATTTTTATTCTTGCACCTAGGATACCATCATTATTTATAGAAAGCATGTTATGAATGCATGTATAAAATTTATAATATTTGGATAAATTACTTATTATTTTAGCAAAATTTAAATTTCAATTCAACAATGTGAATTGAGATGTGATATTACATAACAACTATCCAAGGTAAACTGTAAACTGTCACTATGAGATAGAGTTACATGGCAAGGACCATATGCGTAGGAAAGGTAGTCCATCATGAGGAAGGAAGATCCAGATACCTCAAACACCCGGATCATCGTCAAAGACTCGCCCTTCCCTCAGAAGGGCGAGTTCCGACACAAAGTTACTATTAATGAGCATAGTCTAAAGTATCTTCATTATTCCTGTAATCACAGGATCACCAACCTGGAAGTCGGCAATATCTCTTATCAAGTAATCGACCACATTACTTACGGATTATCAGAAAATGTCATATTTACCTCCACCTTCTTACAGTATAAAAGGAGAAGAACAGAGAAACAATAGTACACTATTCTCTAATACTATAGCTCTAAGTAATTCATTGCATTTTCTATACTCGTCGATGTACTGACTTGAGCATCGCAGTGGCTGCTGTGGGCACCCACCACCACCTCACATTCTCTTCCTTGCAGGGTCTACCTAATCACAGCGCAGCTCCATTTCGGCCACGCCTTCATTCTAATCTCAGCAACGTCATTTGGTTCCATTATCGAAAAATCCTTTGAATCCTCGCTATTCATTTGGATTACAACTGATCTCCTGTTCATTCTCTCAGAAAGAAACCTCTCTTTCCTTTCACTTCCTAGATGGCTGGTAGTTCAAGAGCTACTGCTAATATTGCGACCAACGAGGGGGTCATCGTTTCTTCTGCCCCTCACAATAGAGAAAACACGCCCCTAATAGTCAACGAAGCAGACCTTAATAATTTAAACAATGAACAGATACTCCAATACATCCAAAGGCTATAGACTACCATCGGACAGTATAAGACTTGGGAAGAGGCATAAAAATTGGACCCTGGAAGAAAGGAGGAAGCCTCTATAGACACCTCAAAAGTTTGAATAGAAACGGTTAAAATGCCATCTAAAGGAAGAACCGATTTAGAAGATGAATCAGATGAGGCTCCAAAAAGTATTGATTGGAAGCTAGTACGGGTCGTGCAAAGATATCAAAAAGAACAAGAAGAGAATTTCAGCCTAGATGGTGTTTTGCCTCTTTCGGAAGAGATCTTAGCAGAAAGCTTCAACACCAAGTTCAAGTTGCCTAGTCTGGACAAGTATGACAGCAGACCCTAAAAGCCATCTAGCGATCTTCAGGATAACCATATAGCTTCAAGATGTAAATGATTTTGGGTTATTCCGAGTATTTCCATCGACACTCACAAGTTTGGCTCAGAAATTGTACTAATATCTGAGCCTAGGCTTAATCCTAAACTTCACACAGTGATATTCTTTTAATAACAAAATTAACGAGGTATTTTCATAAGTTATATTCTTCAGTGATAAGGGACGATGGGTTGCCTTCCTTCAAAAAAAAAAGAAAAAGATTAAGGAGACAAGAAGAGATCACAAGGCGGATTTCATCAGACTATTCCGGCATTGGTCCCACTACACTAGGCCACAAGGTGGGCTCCACCAAGTCAGGTCACAAAGCGAATTTCACCAGACCATCCGGGCGTTGGTCCCACTATACAAGATCACAAGGCGAGCTCCACCAAGCCAGGTCATAAGACGGATTTTCACAAACCATCTGGGTGTTGGTACCACTATACAAGGCCACAAGGCGGGCTCCACTAAGCCAGGTCACAATGTGGATTCTACCAAACCATCCGGGTGTTGGTCCCACTATACAAGGCTACAAGACAGGCTTCGCCAGGCTAGATCATAAGGCGGATTCTGTCACACTATCCGGGCATTGGTCTCACTATACAAGGTCACAATTTGGGCTCCGCTAGGCCAGGTCACAATGCAGATTCCACTAGACCATCTGGGATTGGTTCCACTATACAAAGCCGTAAGGCAGGTTTCACTAGGCTATCTGGGCAGTGGTCCCACTAAACATGTATTAAATCCCTATGAGAAGTCCTAAGGCACGTCCAAGGTCATAGGGAAGGTCATAAAGCGGGTGAAGGTCCCACTAATCGAAGGCTTTGTGCCAAACCACGAGGCAAGATGTCGCCAAAATCGATTACATAGAGATAGTCCCGTATGAAACTTTTAAAGGCATTCGAGGCCCAAGCTACAGGACGAGTGATCATAGGCGAGTACTAGCCTTAGGATCAGGCCCAAGGTGAGTATGCACCAGGCCATGCGTCTGGGTGTTATCCCCACTATTCAAAGATTTTCAAGCTATTTTCAACGCAATGGGCGAGTGTTAACCCTTAGCGATTCTTTAAAAAGAATAGATTGTTTTAAGTCTTAAAAGAAGGCTAGCACAGACACTCTGTAAAAATAATGATAAAATATGTTCTCATTAAACATAAAAATGTTACATGTGAGGGGTATCCTCAGTCTCCCCAACCCGAGTCTTTATCATCTCAGTGTTCTCTACATCTATTACATTATCAGTAAAGACCCAGTTGACGGGAGTATCCTCTTTAATCGCATCCTCCTCCTCAGGAAAGATGTCTTCTATCCAGAAAAAATCCTCGGAAGGGAAACGCTTAACCAACTCCTTCCTTACAGAATCCTGGCCTCAAACGAACATCTCTCCACCCTAGGCTACTGCCTCCTACAGCTCCACCTCCAGCTCAGCCACTTTGGTTGAAATAACACGGGCTCCTTCAGGTTGAGCTTGTAATTTCAGAACTTGGTGATGCAATAAAGCCACTTGGTCATCGGTAGATTTTTCCCGAATCTCAAAGCCCAGTTTGAATGTATTGGCCTCATCCAGATCAGCCCGAAGCTTATCCACTGACTCAGGGTCTCCTTCATAATACCCTCAACTTCATTCACCTGAGCCTTTAACCTCGAACATTATTCCTTGGTTAGGAGCCTCCTATCCATCTCATTTGCACTAAACTCCCGCCTCAAGACTTTGTGCTGCTCCTTGGCCACATAGGTGCAAAGGGCACCTTTTCAATGCAAAGTGTATGACATTATCAAAAATTTCATCCATTTCAACCTCATTCAAGTGATAGTGATCTGCGGGCCTCAGGGCACTTTTGATTAGAAGAAGGCCTAGAGTAGGATCATCATGGAGTGAAGGTATCCCGTTAAATGCCAAGACCAGACGCTGGATGCTCAGTGTCTAGGAAGATTCGACCCCACACTCACAGAAGCAGGTGCATAGGGTGAGGGGACATTAGTAGAAAGCTTTGAACAATACTGGATAGTAGTCTTATCTAATGGCATTGTCCTTATTTTTCACTTCATTGGCTAATGAAGGTTGGGCCAATAGTTAAAAGGATCAAATTTGCTCTGAACAATAGAGGAAAAATAAAAAATATTAAATTTCATTTACAAAAATATTAAATTTCATTGAAAAAATATTAAATTTTATTTTTTTATTTAAATTTATCCATAAATTATTATTAAAAGGTCAAATAAAACCATCACTTATGAGAATTTAAAAAATTGAGGTAATGCATTACTCAATTTATTTAATCTTATTTGGATATATTTAATTTTTTAATAATAGTTTAGGGGTATTTTTTTTATTAAAAAATGAAGTTTGATATTTTTTACACTTACTATATAATTGAATGTTAAATTTGACTTTTTTACATTTTTCAAATATAAAAATTATATCAACAAAATATATCAATGTCTCATATAAAAGTTAACATCTTCAATTTTATTATTTTAATCAATTTACTTTTTTATTTTTTTATTAGTTTTAGTCTAGTTTTTTATTTTCAATCAAAATATAATTAATATAAATAATAATAATAATTTTGTATAATTATATTATATTGTCTTATACTATTATAAGTATAACATGACAATAGTGTTTTAATGATATTAATCATGTTTATTACTTAATAACATGTTAATCATTAATAACAGTTTTAGTATTAAAAGAAAGTTGGAATTAATAGAAATTAATTAAATTTTACTGACAAAATTTGTGATATTTATTTTTATTTAAAATGTATTGATAATATAATTTTACATTAAGGAGTTTAACATAACCTAAGTATCAAGAAGTCAAGAGCCCTAAAAATATTTTTTAATTAAAATAAAAAATAAGTTATTATGTTAGAAAATATTTTTTAAGAAAATTTTAAATACAAATTATTTTATATATACTCAATTTATTGAAATCTCCAGCTATTTGAACAACAAAACTTTGTAATTATGATTGGTGTTTTCATAAACTAATAACTAATATTAGTTCTTGATGCATAGTGAAGGGGATAGGAATAATTAATGAAAAGGGAAATGAAGAAAAAATAATAATGGAACTTGGATTTTGACTTTTTTAATGAATAAAGAGAATGTTCTGGTCCTTAATCTGCCGTTTGAAATTAAAAAAAATACAAAAATTTAATTTAATTAATTTTTTAATTTAAAATAAAAAATTCAACTGTTTTTAACTAAAAAAATACCTTTAATAAATATTTTGAAGTCCTCTAAGATTTTAGCAAGCGGGATAGTAGCAGCACCTGTAGGGTAGTAGTTTCGTAATAAGGGGTTGGTTTGATCACCCAAATAGTATCACGTGTTCGGTACTTGTTTAGCCACCTAAACAAGGACATAAATGTGGGGTCAGTATTTGATATATCAATTTAAAATTGAATTAAATTAAATAAATTAAAAATTAAAATTTTAGTATTTATAAAAATTAAATCAAATCGATTTTAAATAAAAATTAAGTTGAATTAAATTAATCTGATTCAATTTAATTCAATTTGATATGGTGAATTAGATTTTTTAATAAATTTTTATTTTTTATATTTTATTTTTAATATTTTAAATTTAATTAAAATATTATAACTTTGATTATATTATAATCTTTTTATATTGTCCAAAATAATATATTATTATTATTAATCAATTCGATTTGATTTTTTTTAATTTTTTTATTATTGAATTAAAATAATTAAAATTAAAAATAAAATTAAATTGAAATAAAAAATTAAATTAATTTATTTTAATTAATTTTTTCAATTTAAACCGATATGAAAAAGGTTTTAAGTTGAGTTAAGGAATTTGTATGTTTCTCCTTAATAATAAATGACGTATTGTTTATTATTTTAGACGTATTCTAGGTTTTAGAAACATTAAATTTAACTTGGAAAATATTTTAAAAAAATTAATTAATGAAAAAATATAAAAAAATAATTTTCTGTATTTTAATTTTATTAATATTTTTATATATAAATTTATTAATATATTTATTTTTTAAATTAAAATTAAATAATAAAAAATAAATTATTTTACTGAAAAATTAATTAAGAGAAAATAAATTATTTTGTATTTCGAATGTTCAAAAAAATTAATCAACGATAAATATAAAAAAATGCAAAATATAAAAAAAGTATTTTATACATTTTGACAATTTTATTAACATTTTCCTATATAAATTTATTAATATATTTTATTTTTTAAATTAAAATTATATAATAAAAAAATAAATTACCTTAATAAAAAATAATTTTTGTAAAAAATAATTTTCGTAAAAAATAATTTTTATAAAGAATATTTATTTAAAAAATATTTTTTAAATATAAATTATTTTTTATAAATAAATAGAATTTTAAATAATATGGTGTATCTGAAAAATGAAGTATGAGAGATTAAATTAAGTTGGATTAAATTGAATTATATGGTTTGATTTTTTAAAGAATAATAAAAAATAACAAAATAATATGACTACTAAAATAAAGAAAAATATTTGGAAAGAAAAAAATGGCTTAGATGCTTGTGTGTCATCCTGGGGTGAGGATCAAGACTGACTTTCAGAAGAAAACAAACGTTTTAAACATTTTAAAACTAAGTATATTTTTTTAAATAAAATCTATGCTACAATTTCAACATTCTTAATTCTCTCAAAACCTATCATAGATTATCACCGTATAATAACATATGTGGTAAAATTTTAATAAATTATAACATACGGCTGTAAAAGTCTCATTTATAAAAAAAAATAAAAATATTATAACACTTGATATTCAAAATATCAAGATTTATTTCTTTTTAAACAGGTCGAATCTTCATATAAAATTATCGATATTAAATATAATTTAATAAATTCTATTACAATTATAATTATATTTTTCTCTATTAATTAATCGATATCAATCAAATTTTTAAAAAATATAATAATTAATTTCATCTTTTTATATTATAAAAACTAATAATAGTAGAAATCAAGAGACATATTTTTATATAATTACTCTTAAATTTTAAATAATTTTTTATATTCGTTATTTTCTTTAATTTACTGATTGAGTATCGGAGTGACTTGCAATAAATTATAATCACCTCATATTTTCTTATAGAATAACTAATTACTGCACAATTTTATTTCAGTCACATCAATTTTTATAATTAAAAATTATTAAATTTAATTTTAAATTATTTTATATATATATATACCAAAACTGATCTTAAAAGTATTTGTCAATAATGTATTTTTGACTTTATTGTTTGTATTAATAGGCTTACACAAACAAATATATACCAAGAATGGATACATACAAAGTGCAAATTTATTTTTAAGGTTAGCGCTTTTAATTTTTTTTTTCTTAGGAAAATCATGATTGCAATTAAAATATAATTTAAATAATGTATTCGAATATTTCAACTTAAAAATCATCCAAAAAAATATTTATTAAATGTCCATTCTAAATTTTTAAATATGAGATGTTAAATATTTTAAAGAATTTCTATATTTTAAATCAATTTCTATATATCAAACATAAAATTATACATGAATAATATCGAATTGGGTGAATTACAAAAGTTCTTTAATTAACGCTAGTATTAATAAAAAATCCCAAAAGATTTCCCGCAGATTCAAATGGGCCATTTCTTGCTACAGCAATTGATGCCTATGCACGCTCCTCCATGAGCTGCTTTATACCTTCCTCGTTTTCCTTCCTTCTCCATCAAAGGAATCTGAACAAGGAAAGAGAAAATAGACCCAAAAAAAAGAAAAAAATTGCCACTGCATGGACAAAAGAAGCTTTTTACTTGGTTTTTCTTTTCCAGCTAATCTCATTCTCTCATCACTTTCTATATATTCTCTCTCCACAGCCTTCCTTTCCTGCATCATCTAAATCTTTTGTGAAGAATGGTTAAACTTGGAGGTGTTTTAGTCTGTCTATTGATTGTTGCAGTTGATGTGGGTGCTGGGATTCTCGGCATCCAAGCAGAAATTGCACAAAACAAGGTTTATCTCTTTTATCATTCTTGATTTAGTTTCTTCATGTTAATAATTATTTTTCTTGTACTTGTTGTTTTATTTTTGAGATTTTTGTAGGTTATGCACTTGAGGGTATTGGTATTTGAGTGTAAAGAGCCAAGTAAAGATGCTTTCAAGCTAGGGTTGGCTGCTGCTGCACTATTAGGTGTAGCTCATGTTCTTGCTAATTTGCTTGGTGGATGCATGTGTGTTTGTTCTCAAGACCAGACTCAAAGAGATTCTCCTACCAGGCAGCTTTCTACGGCTTGCTACATTTTTTCTTGGTATGCATATTTATAAAACCTACCTTTTTTTATTCTTCTTCTCACTTAGATTTCTTGAATGAGATCAATTTAGCTTGTTTTGGAGCTTTTTGCCAAACAAAATAAAAATATTTTTAAACCTTGATGTAGAAATTTTTTTTTATCGGATTTAAGGTGCGGTAAAATTTATCGCACGTTAAAAATATGGTAAAACTTTTTTATTTAAAAAAAAAATCAACGGCCACACTTTATAATTGCAATAGTTAATAAAAAAATTAAAAATAAAAAAACAAACCTCACCGCACATTATATGTGTGGTAAAGTATTATATATATATAGTAAATTTACATTATAATTCTTAAAAGATAATAAAATTTACAATTTAATCCTTATTTTTTAAATAATAAATAATTAAAATTTTAAAATTTTATTTTATTAATAAAATAGACATTTTCTAAAATTTACCATTCGTTATTCTATAAACTCTA
Organism: Manihot esculenta; assembly: GCF_001659605.2. Taxonomy (NCBI): domain Eukaryota; kingdom Viridiplantae; phylum Streptophyta; class Magnoliopsida; order Malpighiales; family Euphorbiaceae; genus Manihot; species Manihot esculenta. Next base: position 11,102,027 of record NC_035173.2, read on the forward strand.
ATTTTCTCATTTTTCAATATATATCAAAATATTTATAATAATCTTATATTAAATATATTTTGTGCTATACAAACCTCAAAATTTTTAAACTTTAATTTTTTATATTTATAGAAATTTTATATTAAATATTTTCTTTATTAAATAAACATAAACTCTTAACCTTTAATTTATATCAAAAAATTTTATTAAAAATTTTTCCAACATTATTAAGGTAATAATTACTTTTATAAAATTTATATAATTTTTTTAAATATGAGAATTAAATTATTATAAAAAATAAAATTCAAATCACTAAATTATTATAGTTAAATAATAAATTTTAATAAAATAACTGTTCTATTAATAAAATAAATTTATTTTGCATATTATAATAATATTCCATTAAATATTTTTTTACCACGTTATTATAAACAATTTAGTTTCAGTATTTATATTAAATATTTTTATTATATTAATATAAATAATTTAAATTAAGTATTTGTATTTTATTTTTATTTTATACATTTATTTATTGCAATATATTTTAAAAAATTATATAAATTACACTCATAGACTTAGTTTGATGGTAAGTGCATGTGAGTAAATCTGATATCAGATTCCACTCTTCCCAATCACCAATCTCCTTATTCCCATTTCAAAAAAAAATTATATAAATTTTATAGAAAATAATTTATTAAGTTGTGTCAAATTTACTTACTTTAATAAAATTAAAAAAATATTTAATACAAGACTATAATAAAATATATTGATATAAATAAAAAATTTATAAATTTATAAATTAAAAATGTGAAGTTTATATTGTAAAAAAATATTTAATATAAAACTGCTATAAAATATATTAATATGTATTAAAAATTAACAAAATTAAGGTTATAGATTCAGAATTAACTTATTTTTTATGATTAATAAAAAATTTTAAAAATGTATATTTTATTAATAAAATAAAAAATTCAAGAATTAAATTATTTATTATTTAAAAAATATGAATTAAATTTAAAAAATTTTATTAAACTTTTATGGGCTATAATGTAAATCAATTTAATATATATATATATATATATATATATATATATATATATATTTTATTGAAATTCAAAATTGATATTTTACCGTTTTAAAAAACACTCTAATATCACTATACTACAATTAACTGAAAAAAAAAATCCTAATTATAAAATTTCGAATAAGTGAAAAATTAAAAAAAAAAAGTCCTTTTGAACATAAAGGTAAGATAGACAACAGCTTTTTCAGATTTGAGATTTACCTTATGAAATACTTAAATGTTTAACTTTTATTGCATGGTTGATTGAGCAGGGTCATAGTAGCCGTTGGATTGTCAATGTTGGTGATTGGAACAATGTCAAACAACAAGTCAAGGGCTTCCTGTGGTTTTTCACACCATCATTTTCTATCAATTGGAGGAATTTTGTGCTTTGTTCACGGACTGTTCTCCGTTGCTTATTACGTTTCTGCCACTGCTGCTATTTCTGAGTAAGAAAAACTTGGTGGTGCTTAAGCTTACAATGACTATATTGCCCTTTTGTCTTTTTTTAAAAAAATTATTATTTAATTTCTATAATTTTGTAAAATTAATTATTTATAATCTTTTTAATTTGTTAACAACATAGTTAGTTTTTAATTTTGTTTTAGTTATTAGGCTTTTTCAATGACATTTTTTAATTCGTCCCACAAATTCTTGTCATTTAAATTTTTTTATAAAATTTATATATAAAATTAAAAGTATTAATTAATAATTTTAATTTTTTAAAATTTATATTAATTTTTAAAAAAATACCTTTAAATAGTCAATATTTTTTTCACATATGTTAAATGAATTAAAAATATTAACGTACATGTAAAAAAATTAATAATACTTACAATTCTCAAAGTAATAAATAATTTATGACGAAATTTTTGTTTTAAACGATAGTTATCATAAGACAAAAATAATAATATTTAAATTAGATAAAATAATTTTAATTAATACCTCATCTACTACCTATAAATGGTGGTCTACGTAGTATTATTAATTATTAAGATATGCCAATTAAATTTTTGTTTATTTTATTTTTTTATACATATTTAAAAAAATATTTTTATTAAATTTTTAATTATATTCATATTAAAAATATTAAATTTTATTTTTAATACTTATTTAAAAAAATAATTAATAAAAAAATAGTTTAAAAATAAAATAAAATTATTATAAGTAATTTAAAATGGGTGTCTCACATTTCTCTTCTCACGTCTTTTTGCGCGCCAACTCTCCTTCTCTATCCCCCTCCTCTTCTTGCCCCGGAAAAAATGAAACTTTCTAAATTTTCACAAATTTTGCCTCTATCTAGCATCGCCAACTTTTCTCTTTTCTTCTTGTTTCCTGAGAAGAATACCATCATAACTCTGCTGAATATAATGTTATTCTTCTCAGGGCTGTTAAGATTGAGAAGTAGTGTATAAATTTCTGGATTATTCTTAAAGTTGAATGATATTGCCTGTACCTTGAAATATAAGAAGGGCAACGTTAGAGAGAAGAAGATATTGTGTTTATGTTTGGTTTGTTTTGCATTACATGTGATAATTTTACAAGCATTATTTTATTTGATTAGATAATGAGAAGGGTATTACACGAATGGGGAGGTGATTTAAAAGGCAATGGAATTGAGAAAAGATGGCAATGCATTTGTGTTGATGATGATTCTGCTTTACGCGTTTGCTATTGGAAGTACATGGGGCATGAGGTCGAGAAAGGAAATGCTTTTTGGCAATGATTGTTCAGAGATAACTGAAGAAATTGTATGTAAAATTCTTTAGCTTTTTTTTTTCTTTTTCTTTTTCTTAATGGCTATCAATATGAAGAAATCTTTCCTTAAGGAATTCTTGTTATATGTTATCTTGTTATTGCCTGTAATTATAGAAAATATAATTACCCATTTTTTCATTTCCTTTTTCGGTTGAAAATTTTGTTTAATATGATTAAGAGCTTCAACAAAAGTTGATATGCATGTGTTACTACTTGAATGGCAATTGGAAAATTGTATAGAACATTCTTAGACCTTGATTATTAACTCTAGAATTTGATAAAACATTCTAACTACAGGCAGAACTGGCTTGGATCCATTATAGGAAAGCATTGATCAGCAAGAACAATTGTTTTAAAGGTTTCTGTTTCTATTTACCAAAGGGAGAAACTACAAATTCAAAGTCAATATACTCGTGTGAAAGTTTTTGTATTCGACCATCCTCTCTGAAACAAGAACTTGTGAATTGCCTGAGGAAAAAAAATATAGTCTCTCCTCTTGTCCAATGGGATATCCCCAAAAGTTGTTTCACCATGTGTTTTGAGTTTCTAGCTGGTGAGTCTCATGAACAGATAGTGATAAGCTCGGTTCCATATCTGGTTCCTAAGCTTGCAATAAAATCTCGAAAGTATAGTCTTTCAACACCTACCAGTTCTACATCCTCATATCCATTGCCTCATCCATTCTTCCAGAGGAAGTTACAGCAAAATCAACCAAGTTCACATGCTCGTAAACTTCAAAACCACCAAGCTGCTGATAACATTGAGAGAGAAATTTTTATAGCTGTTGTAGCGACTGCGGCAACAACATTTTTTTTTGTTGCTTCACTTTTCTGCTGCTGGTTATGTTTTAGGTCTAGTGAATACAGAACTGGACCTAGAATTGGACAGAGGGATGATAGGCCACTCCTCCACTTAAGTGGTCTCTCAGCTAGTATGTGTTTCTTTTTAAACTTTATTGTCATTGATTATTATAAGATTAGTTTCTAAAAAACATATTAACAATTTTTATTTGCAAACTTTTAGGTTCTTCGCAGAATTCTCCTAGTTTAAGAAGATCAAGTTTTAAGGAGTACAACTTAAATAGCGAAATGAGTAATTCTTTTAAGAGTAATTTCTCAGTAATGAATGGAAATTTCGATCCATCTGTAGTTGAGGGTGGTCCATCATCAACATTCAGTGCTGGAGAAGCATTCCCTCCTCTAAAACCTCCTCCTGGGAGACGAGTTCCACAAGCTCTACAAGGTCCACAAGCTCCACAAGTTCTGCAAGCTTCACAAGCTCCACAAGCTCCACAAGTTTCACAAGCTCCACAAGCTCCACCACCTCCTGAACCACCACCAGCTCCTCCTCCTAAGCCACCACCAGCTCCTCCTTCTAATCATCGTCCCCCACCACCTCCTCCAAAAGTTGGTCGTGCTCCACCTGCTCCTCCACCAAAGGCTAGCATAAAGCCTTCTCCCCCTCCACCACATCCTAGGGGAGGTACCGGTTCCGGCTTAAAAGATGATGATAATTCCTCTGGACCTTCAAAAACCAAGTTAAAGCCATTTTTTTGGGATAAGGTTATGGCTAGCCCTGATCAATCAATGGTCTGGCATGAAATCAGTGCTGGATCATTCCAGTAAGACTACATTCTAACATTAATTGAATCAATTTTACCACACACTTATATAACGACTAAATACTTCAATTTTGCAGGTTTAATGAGGAGATGATGGAATCATTATTTGGTTATAATGCTGCAAATAAAAACAAAAATGATCGCAAAAGGAGTTCATCTGAATCTTCAATCCAGTTTATACAGATCATTGATGCCAGGAAAGCACAAAATTTATCGATTCTTCTACGAGCATTGAATGTGACCACAGAAGAAGTCATTGACGCCTTGAGAGAAGGTGACTTTCCACCTATCATAGTTTCTTTCACTTGAAATAAATCCATAAAATGATCAAATATGGCATATGTTTGCATGAATACTAGACATGTTTTGATATTTTTATTTAAGTGGAATTTCAATAGAATTTACTAATTCAATCATCCCTCTTCATCTCTCTCTCTCTCTCTCTCTCTCTCTCTTATAGGAGGGTTGTGGTGAAAGCAAATTTCCAACTTTTGTGCTTTGAAATTTGAAATTTTGGCTTTAACTTAGATATCCCTTCCACAATCACTAAGAATGTGTGAAAAATAATGAGTTTGAACAGCCAAATCCTTGCATATGATCAGCCAAATTCTAAATGAATCATAATTAAAAACTAGTTTCTCTCATAATCGAATTTCAAGTATCAATTAACAACAACATATCAGATCAAAAGGGCTACATTATCAATTCCAATACTGAAACTCCATAATTTCAAGAATATTTATCCCAAACCCGCAAAAAATAAAAACTTATAATCAAATATTACAAACCCAAAAGTTGAAAATCTTAGTCAAAGATTGATGAAACATTGAACTTATAAGCAATGTAAGTTGTAGCTAATTCACAAGGAAGTTGAACAAATAATCTCTGAGACCAAAATCATATTAAATGTAGAAATGGTGCCTTTCAGCGATAATGGCTGTAGCTTCAAGCTAGCTTGCAAGTTGGAGATAATTGGCATATGTTGGTCATGGATTTAGTTGCAATGTGTGCATAGGCACGCAAGAGGTATGAATATGGATGGAATTCATGGTGTTTTCTCTTCTTGAATTAAAATAAAGTTGGAAAAGAACAAAGAGTCAGAGAAGAAAAATGTTATGAAACATGAGATCCACTATTGGTTTTAAAGAAAACAGACAATGAAAGAAAGGAGACAAAAATTTAGAGGACGAGAGCTATGAAAGAAGTGGCTGCTTGGAAATGTTAGGGATTGCAAATCTAGTGTTTTAGGTATTTATATATATATACACGATGGAGCAAAAAGACATCTTCTTTAGTTAGTATTAAAATCAGTTCGGCTTAAATAATTTATTAATAAAATAAAAACTTCAAAATTAAATTATTTATTATTAAAAAAAATTAAATTGTGAATTTTGCTAAACATTTAAGAATTATACCGTAAATTTCTCTAAATATTTTGAATTGCTTTGTTTGCATGATTTTCTTGAATATATTTATTCATTCTCTTTTTTCTTTCAACATAAAAATGAATGCTTAAATACTTGAAATCAATTTGAAATCCTTATATTTAATATGGATATTTTTTTTCAAGACATTGATGCAATAGAAACCCTTTTATGGACCTACCTCTAGCCATGTCAATGGTTTTAGGGTTATACATGCTAGTGGATTAGAACCCATGGTTCTAATATATTTCCAACACTTAAAACCATCCACCTTGATATATAATTTGCAATTGGATGATAACATGGTTTTATTTCACTAATAAAATAATCCTTGCATATTTTTATTACAATAATATTATTTTTTATTATTTATTTTTACTTTTATATAATATTATATATTATTAATAAAAATTTAAAAATTTTATAATTTAAAATGTATAATATTTCATTTTATTTAAAATATTATTAATAGAAAGCAAAGTTTTTCAAATATAAAAAATATACTCATAACTTATAATATTGAGTATAAACATTCAATCAAATATTTTAATCTATATTAGTTATATGTGATATTTAATATAATAAAAATTTATTTGTAATAAATATTTATTCAATATAATATATTAAATATTACATATAATAAATATAAAATATATTTAATTTTAATATAAAATTTAAATTAAATGATCATATATTTTATTAATAATTTAACACTTTAAGAACTATATTATAATTTATCATTAACTTTTCGAGATTCAATTTAATCTTTGGTTTATAATTGTGATAAATTAAAAAATTTAATTTTATCATTTAAAATTTAAAGTTTTGATATATATATAAATTATCGTAAATATTAATTTTTTTATTTTCTAAATAAGTAGAAGATAACAAATTAAAGTGGCAGGAGTAGTATATATAAAACTCCAAAGAAGAATGCTCAAAATACTAATAGAGAATTTTAACTTTCATCCTCTTTCAATATGCAAGTTGGGATATTTCATATTAGCACAAGAATAGTTTGATGACAGTTAAACTTGGTTTTGAAGCTTTAGGGTAAAAATGGCTTATGCTTTTACCTATTCACTTAGGTACTGAACTTCCATCAGAGCTCCTTCAAACTTTATTGAAGATGACATTGACATCAGAAGAGGAATTGAAGCTTAGATTATACACAGGTGATCTTATGCTACTAGGTCCTGCAGAGCGTTTCCTCAAAATCTTAGTTGAAATCCCATTCGCTTTTAAACGGATGGAGTCATTGTTGTTCATGAGTTCTCTTCCAGAAGAAGTATCAACCATCAAGGAGTCCTTTATAGCTCTTGAGGTGAGATAAAGTATATATAAATATTGTAACTTAACTGTCTATTTCATAAACTCTAGTTTGTTAATCCTTAGTTCATTAAATTTTATATGTTCTACCAAAAGATAAGGCCAGACATTTTATCCTAACATTCATGCTAGGATTCTTACATTCTTAAGTATATTTTCATGTCTGAGATCCTATGTCAGTTATATTACAGTGTAATGCTTATGGCTACATAATTATAAACTATTTTGTGTGACAGATAGCAAGTGACAAGCTCCAAAACAGTAGGCTATTTCTAAAACTATTAGAAGCAGTTTTAAAAACTGGTAATCGCATGAATGATGGTACATACCGTGGTGGTGCAATGGCCTTTAAGCTTGACACACTCTTGAAACTCTCTGATGTGAAGGGAACTGATGGCAAGACTACACTCTTGCACTTTGTTGTTCAAGAGATTATCCGTTCTGAAGGATTACGTGCTGTCCGTATCGCAAGGAACCAGAGTGTTTCTAGTACAATATCAGAGGATTTGGTTGAGGAATCTAATCAGTCATTAGAACATTATCGTAACCTGGGCCTCAAGGTGGTTTCAGGCTTAAGCACTGAACTACGAGATGTAAAAAAGGCAGCAGCAGTAGATGCTGATGGCCTAGCATCAACAGTGACCAAACTTAAGCAATCGCTAACAAAAACTAAAGCATTTCTTGATACTGAAATGAAGCCTTTGGATGAAGACAGTAAATTCTATAGTACATTGAGTAGTTTTGCGGACCATGCAGACTCAGAAATCGCATGGATATTAGAAGAACAAAAGAGGATAATGGCTGTTGTGCAAAGAACAGCAGATTATTTTCATGGGAATGCAGGAAAGAATGAAGGTATACATTTATTCTCAATCGTGCGTGATTTCTTGGTAATGTTAGATAAGGCATGTAAAGAAGTCAAAGATGTTAGAGAAACAACGCCAATGAAGACATCTAAGAAGGAGACTCCAACACCATCAACTTCTCTTGAAAACCGTCAACAATCTGATAGTAATCGCCAAAGATTATTTCCTGCCATTGCAGAAAGGCGGATTGATTATTCCAGTTCAGATGATGAGAGCTAGCTCATCTCCTTAGCTTTTTTTCCCAAAGGGTATGAAAATATGTTGACTTAGAAACATCTTCTTGCTCATTTTCTATTGATTTATACACTAGTTATGAGAAGGAAGATATGGGTGAGCATGCAAGCATCTTCATGAAAAAATTTAACTTTGACGAAAAATCATCAAACTCCATTTTTAAATAATTTTAAGGAGTGGCTTTTTTCAGGTGGCACGTAGATCTTGGAGGCGAGTGATTGAATGGTACATATTGATAAAAAAGATTTACATATCTCTGTCCTGTCTGTGGCAGCATATGTGCATGTCATTCTCAGAAGTCTTCTAATTGAAGCTTAAAAATTGATGGAGGTTATTTGATTACAAAAAGAGGAGTGATTTAGATGTCATGACCTTGGATCTTTGAGTTTCTACTTGAAGAGATTAAGGTTTTTGTTGTACAATTTAGCATTCATCTGATAATATCAATAGCTTTTTGTCCTTTTTTCACTGTACCATATGCATCAATTCATAGTTTAAGCATGATTATATTTCCTATCAAAGTTGAAATTTTTTATTATTTGGAGGGTTAATTTGCTTATTGACCTTCAATAATTTAATGGGGTTATAGTAAATTTTGCTTTTAATCAATCTCGCAATAATTCACGAATCAAGAAATTTCCATGGAAAACTGGCACTAGTTGGTTTAAATTGGAATCATAGTTTTATTCAGGAGTCCCTGGTTTTGGGTGCTCAGGATCTTTTCAAGCTGCCTTTAACATGTCGTGATGAGGTAATATTTCTTTACTCTTCTCCCCCTTTTCTCTTATTCTCTTTCTCTTATTATTTATTATTATTGTTACTATTATGAAAGCAAAATAAAAAATAATGTTTGTTAAGTCTAGCTAACTATGAACTTTGCAGGTCACCGTGTACATAAAACTCTACGTTTTTATATGTGCTCGACGAATACTTTCTAGGAAAAAATATAAAAAAATATCTTCTGATTTTATCAATTTTTTATTTTAGAGTCTGTAATTTATTTTAAAATATATAATTTAATTTTATGTTAAAATACTATTTTATAGTATCTTATTATTTACAAATAACGACTATTTTTCAACTATAAATTAATATAAAATTTATATCACAAGATAGTACTATAACACAAAATTAAATCACTGATCTCGAAATAAATTATTCGAAATAAAAAAATTAATAAAATCGTAAGATAATTTTTTATATTTGTCTTTAATTTCTAAATCATTAAAATTTTAGCTTTGTTAATTTTTAGATTTTGCATGTTGATGTGATTTTTGTGCTTATATTATATCTTGTATAGGACTTGGCCGCTATTTGTGAAAATATTATGTGGAAAGTAATCTGTTTTTTTTTTTTTTTTTTTTTTTTTTATTGCAATTTGAAAAAAATAGTGTTAACACTTAGGTAACAAGATTTGGTCATTGCATGATGAATAAGAAAATTTTCCTCAAACTATGCTGACTTTCCTTTGCTGGTGGGATAATTTTCATTCACAGTCCTTCAATTTTATTATATTTTCAATTTAATCATTTAACTTCATTTTTTTTTCTTTAAACTTCCTATTAATTTTTATTGTAGATTTTCAAGTTAATACAATTAAAATATTATCTCTCTTTCCTACTTCTTACATAATTTCAATTTTTCTAATTAAAATTTATTAGATTTTAGATACTTAAGTTAACAATAATACATTTAAACTAATACATCATATATAAAATTAATTTTTATTATTTCTAATCATTAAATTTAAACTTTTTGATTATTTTAAGTAGAATTAAAATTTTCCTAATTTTCTTATTTATTTATTTTTCATGAAATTAAATAATAAATAAATATTATTAATTTCAATTTTATTTTTTAAATATTATCATTATTTTAATATTATAATTATTATAAATTGTCATTATTAAAAAAATAATTTAAATATTTTATCTAGTAAAAATATTTTCTTTAATATTGATATTCAAATTAAAAAAATAATATAATATAATAAATGATAAAAAAAAAAATTAATTCAACGTCCTATTTTTTTTTTTTTAATTTACATGCTTACTAAATGTTTAGCAATCAATAAGGTTAAAAAATATTTTACAAATTGAAATATACTGGAAAATACTAACGGTATAACCGGACAACATTTAATAACGGTATAATGTTTGACTAGCAATACTTTTCATTTATTGACTTTCGATCTCTCATGTATAAAATGTTAAAAACATAAAATGTTCATATAATATGATCCATAATAGATATTTAAAATAATATAACGTTATAAAATCTATAATTGTATATAATAATTTTTCAATAACTTTTAAACAAATCATAGTTTTAAAATAAATATTAAATTGTGAAATAATCACAATCCTATACATATATAAAATACTATTTTAATTGTCATCTCCTAAGTTTGAAATTTTATGACTCGGACAAGTTTAATCGCCTAGTGAAATCTAAAAATATAAATTTATAATCATATTCATATTATATTTGTAGGTAATAAAAAAAAATATTGTAATTGAACAAATATCATGATTGATAGTAGTATATATTCTCTTTCTTCTCTATCACCGATCTAAATGATTTTCTATTAATTCTGCATTTTTGTTATATTTTTACAGAAAAGTAAAAAATAGAAAAGATAAGCCAAAATCAATAAAAAGAATTTGATTATATGCAATGACTGAACAGACTTGACTAAAAATTTATCCAAGTCTCTGGACAAACTTATGAATAGTAGCAGAAGCAAGCCTAATGCGGAAAAAGAAATGAATTCAAATCTTTCCATTAAAAAATGGGGGATCTCATGTATTTCAGTCCAAATTTCACGGCATGACCTCTCCCAAAGATCAAATAATCTTCATCCCTCGTAGGAAACAAATCAAAAGAGTTATTTTATTGAAAATATTCAAACAAAACTCTTTTATGAAGAAATTTCAAGAGCATTTCTATAGGATTTTGTTATTTAAACACTTTTTTGATAGCAGCAGCCCATTTATCCACTCTTCAGCTAAATTCTTTTCTTTCTTTTATACTTTCTTGCAATCATGTGTGGCTAATCTCTTTAGTTCCAGTTGATGATAGGTTGAAGTTTCAGTTTTTTCTTGAATTGTGAGATCTAAACTTTATTGTTCATCTTTTGTTCTTCCAATAATTATGCAATTTTAGTTATTATTATTATTATTGCTTTATTAATTGATCAATAGGGCTCGTTGTTCATATTTTTAATGTAATATATTGTTAATTTGGATGTTTGAAGTCCGTAATTGTGAAAATAATTGTGTTTGGTAGAGGAAAAAATGTATATATTTTATTGAATGATGATTATGTTTATATACATGCTGAGTAACTGAAAAGTAACTGATTTGTAACAATTTTGGCTTTCTACAATATTCTGGAAGCTTCTGGGATGTGCTATAACTATAAATAAAACGGCGTTGTTTTACTTCTTCATAAACGGCGTCGTTTCCAATTCTGATATTGTGCCTCTCTTTCTCCTTCAACGACGTCGTTTGGTTCCAGTATATTAAGTCTCTTCAGCCCCCCCGCAAGATGGAGATGCCCTAATGTCGTGAAATCCCATCTTGGACAGTAGTGTTTGAAAATGCGCCGCACCAAGGGGTTTGGTGAACAGATCGGCGATTTGCTGCCGAGATGGCACATGCACTGTCGAAATAAACCCTTTGGAGAGGTGATCACGTACGATATGACAATCGATCTCCAGATGCTTCGTTCTTTCGTGGAAGACCGGATTGGCTGCGATGTGCTGTGCTGCTTGATTGTCGCAGTGCAAGGGAATAGGAAGTACTGGTTCGACATGGAAGTCCTGTAATAGATAAGTAATCCATTTAAGTTCACATACTGTTGCTGCCATACTTCTGTACTCGGCTTCGGCTGATGATCTGCTAACGGTATTTTGTTTTTTTGTTTTCCAGGAGATCAAGGATTGTCCGAGGAAAACGCAGTAGCCGGTGAGTGATTTTCTGGTCAGCGGGCAAGACGCCCAATCTGCGTCGGAGAAAGCTCGGATCTTGAAGTTATTTTGGGTTGGGAAAAAGAGGCCTCGTGATGGATGGCCTTTCAAGTATCGGAGTACATGGAGAGCCGCATCCCAGTGTTGCTGTCGAGGCTGCTGCATGAACTGACTGAGGTGCTGCGTTGCGTATGAGATGTCCGGCCTGGTAACTCCGAGGTAAAGTAGCTTACCTACTAGTCTGCGGTATTTGTCTGGATCTGTCAAAACCGGTCCTGTTGTATTATCTAGTTTAAGCCCTTGTGGTAGAGGGAAGTTAGATGTGTTAGCATGCATAAAGCCTGCTTCTTGGAGAATATCTAACACATATTTCTTTTGGTGAAGGAAAAGGCCAACTTCAGAACGTGCAACCTCCAGTCCGAGGAAATATTTGACATAACCCAAATCTTTAATGGTGAAAAGTTTGTCAAGGTATGTTTTTACATTTACTATGTCTTCCTCTGAATTTCCTGCTATGAGTATGTCATCAACATAAACGAGCAAAGTTAAAAACCTGTCGTTTTGTGTTTTTGTGAATAGGCAGTGATCAAAAGAAGATTGTGTGAATCCGTACTGCTTCAAAGAATTTGTGAGTTCTTTATTCCACATTCTCCCTGCTTGTTTAAGACCGTAGATGCTTTTAATAAGTTTGCATACTTGACCTGATTGGGCTTTGTCATAGCCTTCTGGGGGTAACATATATAAGTCTTCATCTATATGACCATGTAGGTAGGCGTTGTTGATGTCTAACTGATGCACTGGCCACCTTTTGGTGGTGGCTATAGCTAGGAACATTCTCACAGTAACTAGTTTAGCGACTGGAGAAAAGTTATCAGTATAGTCAATTCCAGGCCGTTGGTGAAAACCTTTGGCCACCAATCTGGCTTTAAATCTGTCAACAGATCCATCTGGCCGATGCTTGATTTTGTAAACCCATTTAGAAGTAATGGCTTTTTTTCCTTTTGGTAGGCTAGTCAAATACTAAGTATTATTTAGCTCTAGTGCACTTAGCTCATCCTGCATAGCTTGCACCCATCTGTTGTCCTCTTTTGCTTGAAGATATGACTTAGGTTCATGAAACATAGATATGTTTGCCACAAAACTCAAGTAATGAGGTGTAAAGGTAGGTTCGGAAATGAAACAGGATAAGCTATTAGGAGATTTACCTGAGATATTGGGGGATACACCAGGATTATTAGTATGTATGGACGTTGCAATAAAGTCATTTAGCCATCTAGGTTTAGTTGGTAATCTTGTGCTTCTCCTTATTGGCATTGTATCTGTGTTTTCTTCAGTGTCTTCTGCTGAGATGTCTAGTGATTCAGATGTGATGGGGGCTTCCTCTGCATATGTTGAGTCTGTGGTTGTTGGGGTTTCATGGGGATGAATGTCTCTGGAAGGACTGTGGGTATGTATTTGGGGTGATACTGCTAACTCAGGTTCTGGGATTGGGTTTGGTAAAACTGTTTTGGGAAGTTCATGAGTGTCCTGGGTTTTGAAGGGAAAAATGGTTTCATGAAATATGACATCTCTAGAAATTAGGGTTTTGTTAAGATCAAAGCATAGACCTTATAGGCTTTCATTCCAGGGATATACCCAAGGAAGACACTCTTAAAGGCTCTTTCTTCAAACTTTGTTTTGTGGGGCAATGTGTTGGTTGCAAAACATAGACAACCAAAAGTTTTAAGTAGGTGAAGGTTGGGGGCTTCTTTATGTAGGCGAAAATAAGGAGTTTCCCAGTTGATCGCTGAGCTAGGAAGTCTGTTAATGATGTGGGTAGCTGTAAGTATGGATTCACCCCAGAACCTTTTGGGTAGATTTGACTGGAACATCAAAGCCCTTGCAACTTGTAACAAATGTTTGTGTTTTCTTTCTACTACTCTATTTTGTTGTGGAGTGTATGGACATGATTTCTGATGAATGATGCCTTTTTCTTTCAACCATTTGCTGCAATCTTGATTCACGAATTCTGTCCCATTGTCTGTCCTTAATTGTTTCACTGTTTTGTGAAATTGATTGTGAATCATAGCCATGAATTCCTTCAATACAGAAAATACAGATTGTTTGTGTTGTAGTAGATATGTCCATGTGGCTCTAGTGTAGTCATCAACTATAGTCAGTACATATCTTGTATTTGAGATTGAAAGTACTGAATACGGGCCCCACAGATCCACATGGATTAATTCAAAAGATGCTTCAGTGGTAATTTTGCTTTTATTGAAACTCAACCTTTGCTGTTTTGCAATGGGGCAAATGGTGCACACATAGGAATCACAATCACTAGCCTGTATTACATTTAGATGCAACAACTTATTTCTGGACACATGCCCCAATCTTCTATGCCATACTTCATATTTGTTTTGATGTTGCTGAGATGCTAACACTGTGTTGACTATCTTCAATTTGTTTCCTGGATGGCTAAATGATTCTTTATTTAGTCTGTATAATCCTTGGTGCATCCTCCCAATTGCCAGTGGTTTTTTAGTCACTAGGTCCTGCAAAACACATTGGTCATGAAAAAATTGTAGGGTAAATTTATCTGATTGTGTTATTTGACTTACAGACAGTAGATTGTGCTTAAAAGTGGGTATATATAGTACATTCAATAGTTGTATGTTGTGGTTGAGATACACTGTTCCAATTTTGGTTATGGCCTTCATACTGCCATCGGGTAAGGTAACAAAACTTGGCTTGGTTAGAATTCTGTGGTTTGAGAAAAAAGATAGGTCATTACACATATGAGCTGTGGCGCCTGTATCTATGATCCATTCTCCCATAGTTTCAGTCTTAAAAGCATTAGAGTAACAGTAGGGTGAAGACATACCTGCAAAGCCAGTATAATTTGCACAATTAGCCTCAATACTGTTTGTGGTACCTTGGCCATGATTCTTCATGTACTTCATCATTTCCTGCATCAATGCTTCCATATTCCAGTCTGTTTTATTTTGAATATAACTGTCATCACAATTCAGGGGTGTCTCATACACATGAGCTGCAATGCTGCCTTTCTCTTTAATCTTTTTCTGCTTGAGTTCATTGAACCATTCTGGATATCCGTTGAGTTTGAAACAAGTTTCCTTTACATGTCCCGTGGCCTTGCAGTAGGTACAGATTCTGCCCTCCTTCTTCTTGTACTGGTTTTTCCATGCCCTATCTCTATTGATCTCTGGAACTTTTGCTATCATAGCGCTATTTCTAGATTCTTCACCTTGAGCTTCTCTCTGTTTTTCAATTCTAAGTATCATAGAGTAAGCTTTGTTAACACTAGGTAAGGGTTCCATAATGAGTATTTGATTTCTCACATGGTCATATGTTTCGTTTAGGCCCATCAAGAATTGCATCAGTTTATGTTTGCTTTCCATATCGGCAAATATCTTTGCCGCACCACAGTCACACACTGGAATTGGTTCTAAACATGCATATTCATCCCATAATTTCTTCAATTTTGTGTAATACATCATGATATTGTTGTTTGCTTGACTGACATTACTGATTTCCTTCATTAATTGGTACATTAGGGGGCCATTACTATCCCCGAATCTTTCTTTTAATTCTTCCCATAGTTCATAGGCGTTAGTAGCATAAAGGAAAGCCTCAGCTAAATCTTTTGTGAGAGCATTTAAAATCCAGGACATTACCATATTGTCTGCTTTCTGCCATTCTTCATAATTTTTGTCATCTTGTTCTGGCATTTTGCATTTTCCATTTATGAATCCTAGCTTGTCTTTTGCCTTCAATGCGATGACCATTGATCTGCTCCAGGTTAGGTAATTGTTCCCGTTCAGAGGGGAGCTGACCAGGGTCATATTGGGGGAATCAGAATTCTGCAATTTGATCATCTTCTCTCCGTTGTCAGTGATTCTTGGTATAGCTTCTTCAGCAATTTGTGCCATTATTCCTGTTAGGTAGGGTAAACTGTATGGAAAAGAAGGGGAGGTTTCTCTCCAGATCTAGATTTGGTAGATCTGGTTTTGGCAGGGTAGTTTACACAGGATATGCTTTGATACCATGTGAAAATAATTGTGTTTGGTAGAGGAAAAAATGTATATATTTTATTGAATGATGATTGTGTTTATATACATGCTGAGTAACTGAAAAGTAACTGATTTGTAACAATTTTGGCTTTCTACAATATTCTGGAAGCTTCTGGGATGTGCTATAACTATAAATAAAACGGCGTTGTTTTACTTCTTCATAAACGGCGTCGTTTCCAATTCTGATATTGTGCCTCTCTTTCTCCTTCAACGACGTCGTTTGGTTCCAGTATATTAAGTCTCTTCAGTAATTACTTAAATTATTAAACAACAAGTAACAATTAGTGTAATCTGCTAAAGAATTGCATGATTTAGCTTAAACTCACCACGCAATTTGATTTGTTGGTTAGAATTGAATCTCTCTAATTCTTAAGACGGTTGCTAAATTAAATCCAATAGATATTCTTTGGGTTATTTATTGACTAAGGTTAATTAGCGAACGTTTTCTAATTAATTTACACCTAAGGAGATATTGGTTATATGGAGCGTCTTCCATAACTAGAACTAATTTATTGAAATGAATAAATATATTTTTTTCTATGATCAATTCTCACAATTGAAATGGATTCTATTTTTCAACTAGAATTTATTTGTATTGATTTTCTCTCAAGCCTTTTATTATTATTTTTAATTGTCTCATTTTTATTTTAATTTCACCCTTCATCAAAATCTCCCTTTTTACTTGTTTATTTTTTCTAGTCATTGATTGGAGATTTTTAGTGTCAATTTCTTGTGGATTTGATCCTTTACGCCCTATACACAATTTATATTTGTTGGATTTGAATAGGTAATTTTTTGTGGTTTCAACACCCATCAAAAGTTGGCTCCGTCGCTAGGAAATTGATTTAAATTAACTTATTTCTTTTTATAATTAGGTTTGATCGTTAAGAGGATTTACTTTGCGATCTAGAGATTGAAAGGACTGCCAAAGGCCTGCGAAAATAAGGCAAATTAAGGGAATAAGCCTCATTAGTATCCACTTTTGCAGCCTATAGAGAATCAGCCCGAGAATAAGATATTGCAGAAAAAGCTTCAAAAACAATCCCTAAAATATAATCTAAACCAGTTGCTATAGAAGCAGTTGTAGTAACACCTGAAGAGGCAGAAAGCGCAGCAGCTATTGCTCTTGAACTAACTGCTATCATTTTTGAATTAGAAACTGAAATCATCCAATAAAGAGCACATAGAACCTTGTGTGAACCAGCAGTCCTCGTTGGTGATCAAGCACTACTTTGCATTACATATCCAGCGTTAAGAGCACCTTTTAAGCTAAAATCAGGTTTGATTCACTTGCTTTTCAGGTTTAGAGGAAAAGAAAATCAAGATCTATACAAACACCTTAAAGTGCTTCATATTGTTTGCTCAAGCATGAGACCTTAAGGGATAACTGAAGAACATATCAAATTGTGTGCATTTACTTTTTCACTTGAGGAAGCTACAAAAGATTGGTTATTTTATTTTTCGCCTGGCTCCATCACTATATAGATTGACATGGTAAGAGCTTTCTTGGATAAATATTTTCAAACTTCCAAAACTATTGGAATAAGAAGAGAGATCAGTGGCATCAATAAAAAAGATTCTGAAGAGCTATACGAATATTGGGAGAGATTCAAAAGGTTATCACAAGTTGCCCCCAACATGACATTTCTGACCAATCCCTTATCCAATACTTCTATGGAAGTCTTCTTCCCTCGAAAAGAAGACTCATTGATGCAGTATGTGGAGGATCTATTGAGGATAAAACACCTCAAGCCATAAAAGAGTTTATTTCTATCATGGTCACAGCTTCCAAACAATATGAAAATCAAAAGGAGCAGCCTAGAAAGGTGAATGAGGTAAATATGTGTTCTCTTGAATCTAAAATTTATGCACTAACATCTGTGGTGCAAAGTCTTATTGTAGAAAATAAGCAACAAGAAAGAGTATGTGGTATTTGTGCAACTTATGCACATCCAACAAATATGTGCCTCACACTCCAAGAAGATCAATAACATGTCAATGCCATGGAAAGCTTTGAAGGGGCATCGACAATAAAGGAGGTATGACCCTTACTCCAACACATACAATCCATGATGGAGGGATCATTCCAATTTCAGCTATGCAAGGTCCAATAATTTTCAGAATTTTTAGCATCATTACTATCAACAAGCACCTCCTCAAAAGCAAGATATACCTTTTAAAGATATTATTAAGTCTCTTACTAATTCTGTGCATAGTTTAGAAAATCAAAGAGCCAAATGGCTACATCCATAAGTAGATTGGAGTCTTAAGGAAAGCTACCATCTCAAATGGTAGTCAATTCAAAGCAAAATATAAGTGCAATAACTTTGGAAAGATTTACAATTTAGTCCCTAGGTGTTGCCATTATTAACAAGTCAGTCCCTGCATTTTCAGAAACCTATTAAAACGTCCTTACATAATCAAACCGTTAACAAATCAGTCCTTCCATCCACTATTACCCTCTTTTCCGTTAAAAATAAGATGAAAAGGAGAGAAAATATTTTGAAAATCCAATTTTACCCTTTTCAATCCTTATTAGGCAGAAATGTATAGTTGGGTTTGCCATAACAGTTCGATCACAACCCTAGAAGCAACCTCTCATCATCTCTCGGCAGACAATTCTCCATTTACTCTCTCACCTCCAATTTTACCCTTTTCAGCATACTCTCTGTGAGGGACTATCTTCAACATTGATCAAGCACTGAAAGGATCCCACCTCCATTCATAATAGCCGACGATCAAGCACCTAAAGGGTTCATTCCATCTTTGCGAGAATGTCTGGCATCAGCGGATCGATAGAAAGCTGGGATGGTGGTTACATGAATGTGAATTGCTGCTGTGGGAAAAGAGCGGGGTTCACATATCTAAATCTGTTAGTAATCCAAACAAGTTGTATTATTACTGTCGAGATAATAAATGTGGGTCATTTCTTGGGTGGTGCATTCCAACAAATGTGAACTCTCCAACATCAAACAATATAGGTTAAGGGTTATAGGTATTCAAGGCCAACTTATCAAGGATGATTGCAGAGACTAAAAAAGAGTTGATGAAGATCAATGAAGAGACAAAAAAATTACATGTAAAGCTGTAAAAGATTGAAGCTATTTTGAACCAGATAAAAAATTGTATGATAATTATATTATTACTTTTAATAGTGTTTGCTGTAAAAACACCATAAAAAGTTGTTTAGATGTACTATATAAAGCTGCAGAAGATAGAAGTTATTTTGAACCAGATTGTAGTATGTTTTTTATGTATGAATGAATTCTATACTATTTATTTAAGTTAGATGAGTAGAATTTTAGCATATTAGTTTCTTGTAAGTGAATGGTTAAAATGAAGGACCAAACAGTTGTAATGATTCAAAACTGGAGGACCTAATAGTTTCGAAATTTAATATATAAGGACTGAGAAATTGTGAACTTTAAAACTTAAAGGACTGAGAAATTTTATACACTAAAATGGATAGACTAAAAAGTTGTAAAATTAAAAGTAATAGAAGAGTGATAATGTTACATTTATCCAACTGTAACTTAATATCAAGTACAAACAAATCTTATAAATGCACAATGAATAAAATTGGAGATGAGCAAATGAAATTAAAAGCATAACTTCATTAATATGTCCTTTTTGTTTAAATATGTATTATAAAATCAGACATTACAAAATCAGACTTGATCATTACAATGTCATATATCTATTACTGCCATTTTAATGGTCAAGTAAGGCCAATATCTGTAGCACTGTACCAATATCTATGATAAACTCCCCTAAAAAAGAATCTGTGCACAAATTTACAATATTCCCAAATAGACAAAAAGCTCAATCCAATGCCCCAAAATACATGTTTTTTCAAAATGTACAAATTATATCCCATCAACTAGCAACATTCTCAAAAAGATCATTTGATATTCCGAAGGTTACTTTAGGTAGTTGGTCCACCACTTGATCCCACTTGGTTAGTATTAACCACTCTTGAAGTCCCTACACCTGATGCAGTAGTGTGTTTTCTCTTCTTTTGACTTGCAGCCATATTTGCTTGCAATTAGAGAAAGACATAAAAAGGTTAAAAAGGTTAAAATAGATTCATTATATGCAAGCAAACAAAGGTATAGTTACCCCAACAGCAGCATATTGACAAGTTCTCTTATTGTGGCCTGTTTGTAAGCACCTAGCACAAGTGACAGTTGCTGTCCTCCTTCCTTTTGCTGGTGGTTCACTCTCATCTCTCTTTCTAGCCTTCCTTGGCCTTCCTGGTTGCCTCCTCAAAGGAGGTGGCAACATTGATGGGTGTTCATTATCAGGTTTAAGCTCAGTTTGAGGAACAGGATGTATGGCACCTGCATAAACTCTTAAATAGCACTGCACATTATAATATTCATGGCAAAACTCTTCAATATTATCCCTAACATATACAATTGCTCTAGCGGCATGCTTGCATGTTAAACCACTTATATCCCTCCCTCCACAACTGCATGTTCTTTTAGCTAAACTAACAGCAAACCTACATGAACCCTCATAAACCTCATACTCTTCATTTCTACCAGGGAGCAACTTAAGAAACCTATTGGCAATAATGATTTTATTCAATACTTTCTTTGTTCTTGGTGTAACTATCTCTTCCCATGTTTGAGCTTTAGAAAATCTTTTATGCAACCTAACCATACATTCATGGCAAACCTCTCAATTTCACTATCCATGCATTGAATGATTCGGTCATGTTGTTAGTGTAATTGTCACACTTAGCTTCAAGCCAGAATGCATGTCTACTCTATTGACTGAAGGGTATGTTGATTATATGGCTTTTGATCTCGCTTGGGCTTCAAATTCTTCATGTGAAGCCAAAACTCATAAGAATGAGTACTCTTTGCAGCATTCCAAAAATCATCTCTGAGTATGAGTCCAGGGAACTCTTTCTTGAAATTCATGTATAAATGCCTGCAACAAAATCTATTAGATGCATTGAAAAATATATTTTTGACAGCATCAACGAGTCCCTACAACCAAAAAAATAGTTAGTAACTTAAATTAATATCATATAATTCAATATGCTAAATTAAAAAAAATGGAATATTAATTCATACCTTTTGCATATCTGACATAATAGTTAAATGCCTATCATCAGTTCCTCCACCAATGCAAGAATAAAGATTCTCTAGGAAAAATGTCCAGCTATCACCACATTCTGCTTCAACTATAGAAAATGCAAGAGGTAGCACACCTCTATTTCCATCCAGTATGACTGCAACTAGAAAAATCCCTCCATATGGACCCTTCAAGTGGCAACCATCTAATCCGATAAAGGGTCTGCAACCATTCTCAAACCCATACTTTATAGCATCAAACATAATCCATCTTCGTTTAAAAACAAAAGGATCATCTTTATTAACCCTTGGAGCTGGCTGAATTTTTACAACTGTACCCGGGTTATATGTTTGTAAATAATGAACATATTTCTTAAGTTTTTTGAAACTTTCACAATGCATGCCCATATTCTCATCTCTAGCCTTGCACTTAGCTCTATATAATTGCCATATAGGAACTTCCACACCCCATTTTTCCATCAACTCATGCTGCATGAGTTCATAACTCATGTCAGGGTCTGCCCTCAGCTTTCCCCTAAGTTTTTCTACTATCCACTTAGTGTTTGAATTCAAATTTTCATTTCTTAATGGTCTTATGCATGTGTGCTCATCATGCAGAGTCTTAACCATGAAATTGACTTAGTCAGACAGAATTGATGCATGAAACCTCCAGGGAAATCCTGTACTGGAACACTTAGCTGTTAATCTAGTAGAGTCATTTTTAACTCTTGTAATATTATATCCCCCCTTAATAGCATAATCTCTCATCGCATTCCTTAAAGTTACAATGTCCTTGAAAACTTGGCCCTCTTTAAACAAAATCTCTTCCCCTTCATTGTGTTGGAAGGGATCATCATACATGCCATGATAAGGATCAATATATTTTTTTCTTCCTATTATTTGGATCATAAGACTCATTCTCACTATCTTCAATCTCTTTGTCATTATCACTAGCATAATCTGATAACCCATCTGACTCCTCAGTACTAATCTCATTGTTAAATACAACTTCTTCAGGTAAATCATCTCCAACCTCACTTTCATTGAATGATACATCACTTTCAGAATCAATTTGTGGTGATTCATTGGCCCCTCCCCCTAACTACCCACTTTCACTAACCCTTTCTTGTCTTATCCCTCTACCTCTAGTAAAACTGCTTCTTCCTCCCTTTCCTCTTAATGGCACACTCCTGCCCTTACCTCTTATGGACCCATCCCTACTTAATGGGGGAGTGTTTATACCTAAGGCATCATCAAGGTTAATATCCTCAATAATATTACCACCCTCACCAAGGTTAATACCCTCACCAGTATTACTGCCCTCACCAGTATTACTGCTCTCACCAATAATACTAATATCATCATCATCATCGTCATCATTAGGCATCTCTGTGTTCAGAGGGACCCCCTTTACTTGTAAAGTCAAAGGCAATTTATGACTAGGTTTGTACAACTTAAAAGCCAACATTAAATCATCATCATTTTCTACACTCATCCCATTACCAGTAACAAACGTAACAAATGATGCAGCTATATTAAACATCTTATAAACATCAGAAAACAAGGATATGTACGAATACCTTGCAATGGGGACATTATATAAGGAATCAGTTTTGTTTTCATATGTCAACACCACAGTAAATCTCTCTTCCACAGCCATATCTTCAGACCTGCACACATGAATCACACATTCTTTAATTAGTCAAAATCTCCGGAAAAAAAAAAACTAAAACTATCAGTAACAGTAAGTGGTACCCACATGCTTTACTATAACACAGATATTATGGTCACACATCCAAAGAAAAAAAACAAAAGAAAGCACAAAAAGTTACCTTTCCCCACTTATTCGACAGAAACCAAAAAAATCAAGACCACAACTTCTCTTCGACATAAATCAACTTCTCTTAGACAAAAACCAATAAAATCGAGAAGAGAGGATTTAGGAAAGAAGAGATAAGTTAGAGATTTGAGAAGAGAAGTTATCGACTTGGGAGAAGACAAAAAGTTAGGGATTTAGGAAGAGAGAGGTTAGGGATTTGGGAAGAAGAAAGAAATTAGGGATTTGAGAAGATAGTTTATCATATTCGGGAGAAGAGGAGGATAGGGATTTTAGAAGACAGATTATCGATTTGGGAAAAAGTTACACTAAGGTTATTTTGGTCCTTTCATCTTATTTTTAACGGAAAATAGGGTAATAGTGGATGGAAAGACTGATTTGTTAACGGTTTGATTATGTAAGAACATTTTAATAGGTTTTTGAAAATACAGGGACTGACTTGTTAATAATGGCAATATCCAGGGACTAAATTATAAATCTCCCATAACTTTGAGGAGTGGAAAGAGTTGTAGACAGTTCTACGAGGACAAAGACTTTGGCAAAACGCAGTGATAGATCTACAGAATGCACTTGCAAAAATTCAACAGTAGTAGACAGCGGGCAGAGATTTGGGCAAACCTCAGTGATAGACCTGCAGAATGCATCTGTAAAAATTCAGCAAAAAAAAGGGAAAAAACTTATAAAAACAAACCAACAAGAAAAATTTATCATTCTGCCATCCATTTCCGAGAAGTTTGCTAAATCTAAGAAAGAAAAAAAGTAAAAAGGAATTCTAGAGACTTTTCGCAAGGTTGAGGTAAATATTCTTTAACTTGATGTTATTAAGCAAACGCCTAAATTAACAAAATTTTTGAAGGAATTTTGCATAAAAAAAAACTATCAGAGAATGAAAAGGTAAGTATGGAGGAAAATATTTCTACATTTATTCAAAGGAAATTATCTCCTAGATATAATGGTAGAGATATATATGCTATTTCTTGTACTATTAGTAATGTTGGAGTTAAAAAGGTTATGTGTGATCTTGGAGTATCAATTAATGTCATGTCTTTTTCCATTTATAATTCATTGAATGATGTTCCCTTAAAGAAAATAAGTATTATCATCCAACTTGCTGATAGGTCAATTATTTATTTTAAGAGTGTTTTGTAAGATGTGTTAGTCTAAGTTGATGGGTTAGTTTTTTCTTGAAAATTTTCCCATCATTGATATGAAAGAGGATAAAATTAATATTACATATGATATTTTGTTGGGTATGTCTTTTCTTAGCACGACTAGAATCAAAATTGATGTACATAATGGTACACTCATTATGAATTTGATGGGAAAGTGATTAAATTTTATGATTATGATTCTTTAAAATTTCCTAGTGATGTAACTAATGGTGATGGTATTGATGTTCTTGTGACTTTGAGCCAAAATGCATTTGAGTTTAGTCATGATGATAAGTTAAATGTTGTTTTATGTAGAACCCAAGCCACAAACAATTTGGAGGATCAAAATTCTAAGACAGAGGCTGAAATCAAAGAAACAGTTTATTCTTTAGGTTCTGCACAACCTCTGGACTAGCCAATTTTGCCCAAAGATTTGTCCAAATCTAACTCACAACTGTAGCCATCTGAAGGCACTTGAATTGGAGTTAAGCCTGCTGTCCAATCACCTATAAAATTCATACCTAGGGGCTGGAGACACATTTCACTTAAAAGAGGAGAAACTAATCATGTTATTTCATGAGTACAAGGAAGCAATAGGATGGAATATAGCCAATACAAAATGCATGCTACACTTCTTGCTTGATCATGTTGGGATCCCTTTCCTTCCACCAGTTAATTAAGCCTTGACTTATGCCTTATCCACATCAACTTATCCAAAGGAGTATTGTTCTAACTCTCTTTATATAATTTTTTTATTTTTGTACATATTGAAGGCAATATGTTGGTCAAGTATGAGGGAGAAAAATTATATATGCTGCATTTTCTTATTTTATTCTGCATTTTTTTAATTTTCAACTTTCATGCATTTCCTTTTACTTTCTTTTTATGCATTTTAGTAGGAATTTTGATTAAACATTTCAATTTGATTATTTCACTCGCTTTTGAATTCTTAGAAATTTGGATTGAATCATAAACAATATGTTAGTATTTATGTGGGTAATTGTCTCAATTTTCACATTACTTACAATAGGTTTTGATAATTATCTTGAAGTATAAATAGTTGAGATTGAATAAGATGTATGTGCTTACATGATTAAGCACTGGTGGAGTATAACTAAGATGAGCTAAAGCTATGAATTGTTAATTTTTCTAGAAAATTTATCAAAGAAATAAGGTGTTCAATGTACAAAAAAATTATTTAAAAAAAAGAGCATAAAATATATCTACTTCGTTGGTTAAGTGACCATGCGTAGTACTAGTAACACATGAAATTGTCACCAATTGAGTAACCGAAGGTGAGTATCACAAATATATACCTTCGCGTCAAAAGAGTTGTGACATTCCAAGAAAGAGATGAGTAAGTGCTCATAAATAATAAATAAAAAGCTTTGGATACCTTATTTTTAGACTTAAGAACTAGCTTTAAACAATAATGGAATTGGCTAAGGTAAGATCTAGTGACTACTCTATAAATGCTACTTGATTATTTATGTGATTGAGTGTTAATATCTTCAACTCTCCTATTTATGTCAAAGATTTTGTTGGGATTATTGTTTGTAATGTGACTACTGGGATTATTAGTTATATGCATACTGGTATGCTGTTGTGCTTCAATCCAAAAGTCTAAATAAAAGAGTAGAGTTGATGATCTAAATTGTTAGAATGCTTGAGGGCAAGCATGGTTCAAGTGTGGAGGAATTTGATAGAGCATAAATTTAGCATATATTCTCATTCTTCTTTATTACCAATCTAAGTGATTTTCTATTAATTCGGCACATTTTTTCGTATTTTTGCAGAAAAGTAAAGAATAGAAAAGATGAGCCAAAATCAATGAGAAAAGAAGTTGATTATATGCGGCAGCTTAACAAATTTGACCAAAAATTTATCCAAGTCTCTGGGCAAACCTCCAAATAGCAATAGAAGCATACCTGATGTGGAAAAAGAAATGAATTCAAATCTTTCCATTAAAAAATATGCGATCTCACGTATTTCAGTTTAGATTTCACGGCATGTCCTCTTTTAAAGATAAAGAAATCTCCATCCCCTTTAGGAAGCAAATCAAGAGAGTTATTTCATTGAAGATATTCAAATCATCCCCTTTAGGAAGCAAATCAAGAGAGTTATTTCATTGAAAATATCCAAAACAAACTCTTTTAGGAAGAAATTTCAAGAACATTTTTCTAGAGTTTTGCTATTTAAATTTCAAGAGCATTTCTATCAACTATAAAATAAATTATGTCCAACCAAGATGTTCCAGAAATCCAGTGGACCACACATATGGAAATAAGAACTCAAGATAAACATAAAAATGTAAATCTTGGCATGAGATATCAATAAGCCTAATCAAAAGAAAAAATTAATTAGTCAAGTCCATTATAGTAAGTATTAATTCAAAGTGTTTAAGTGTTGGGCTTTTAAATTAGACCAATTGGCTGGAAAAGGCATAAAAGTTTGCATCATTTTATATTTTAATTCAAACGTTAAAATTTTAGATGAATCAATCCAATATTGCATTTGGGTATAATTTTAATCATTTTTCAAAATTAAATAAACAATCCAATTGTTAAATATACATTCCTCACTTTTAACAGTGATAAATTTTATTTTGCAACAATAATGATAAAGGTATGGACTGCATAATTTAACAGTGGATAATATATCAGTTGAATCTAGTTAAATATGAGTTAATATTATTTTTATATGTGAAATTAATTTATATCTAAAAAATAATAAAATATTATATGTATCATGCCACTTAAATTCTGAAAATTGACCAAAACTATATCCAAATGTAAATATTAAGTCAATTCATCCAAAATTTAAATATTTAGATTAAAATATAAAATAATATAAATATTTAGACTTTCAGCCATTAGCATTTAAATTAATATAATTATAATGAGCCATATTAATTAATTGGATCCGATTACTTAATTAAATGATCAGTCAATTTGAGAGTAAAATATGGATTAAGTTAAGAGAAGAATCAACCTAAAGAGGCTATATAAACCTTCTTCAAAAGAAAAATTCTCCCTCTTATTTCCTCTTGTCGTCGACCTCCCTCGCTAGCACTAGGAAATTGGACTATTGTTGCTATTCTTTGAAAGTTCTTGCCCTATCATACTCATGTGGATTATTATTAAAGATAATCAACTTGAATTATTATAGTTGTAACAATTCAGTTTAAAAGAAAAACGAAAAAATTAAGAATTTAATGTGCCAAAAGTAAAAAAATTTACACCTTTAATTCAAGAAAGCAGTTCTTTAATGGTTTCTTACGTTTCTTTGGGCATTCAAGATTTATTTTTCGCTACCATATATTTCTTTATGATCTTAAAAAATCAAGAAGACCTTGTGAGATTTTAGAGAGGAGGACCAATTGCTTATCATTTAGCTTTATCATTAGGGTTATAACAAATTAACAGTGTCTTTCATATATTTATGTTAAGAAGATATAAGAGTAATCCTTCTTATATCCTCCAAAACCAACCTAGTGAGATGAGAGAATATTCAATATATGAGAAAGAACTTATGGAGATTATTTTTAAAGAAAAAAAAGTTTTAAGAAATCAATTAGATTAATAACATAATAATATTATGCAATAATATTATGTAAATAATCAAGCTTAAAATTAGTTTAACTATTTTAAACCTAATGCTAAAAGAAGTCCAAAAATTATTTGAATGATTGTGACGCGGAGCAATTAACTTTGGATTTTACGGCAGACTTAGATCAGGTCTAACTTTTGCTGCCGACGTCCAATAGAGACCCACGATAACTTTTCGGAAAGGGAATTTCGATACGCATGACTTTCATAAGTGTTACAAGAGCTACAAACCTGTTATAAAATTCGATTATCATTTAGGGGTCAATTTTGCATTTTAATTATTTTTTGGACATTTTTATAATTTTATATATTAGAGGTTTTTTTTATGATAAATAATCTTTTTTTGCTATTAGAGACTCACTTTTCTATTGTAAATAACTTATATTTTCTTTTACATCATTTTAACTAAACGATATTAGTTAAAATTATTGACGGAATAGAATAAGTCTTTTATCATATTGGAGCATAAGTATTATGCTTAGTATTAACAGAAAAGAGAATTCAATGGAACAAGGTATAAGTCATCTGAAGTTTTGGTAGCAAGGCTCTAGGGTTGTTATCCTACGGGATATTTTGGTTTGTTCCTTGTCTTTTTGGTTTGTGTTTTTTATGTTATCTTTCTTTAAATTTTTTCATTTAGCATGTCACGTCCCATCAAAGATATATTTGATAAAACCTGATGATGGGAATTTAAAAAGGATATGTTTATATTAAATTTTTCCTGAATAAAATTCTTATTTATCAAAAAAAAAAAAAAAAAACGAAAAGAGTATGTCTTGAAAAAAGAAATTTAAAACCGTGTCTTAGATGAGGACTCAGCTACCACATCCTGAAGTCCGTATTGATCTATCCTATTAGCTGGACATGTTGTGGATGAAATTGACTACTCCTCATGTGAACGAATGCAAGGTGGTCCAATTTGGCTTCCCGATATTCGAGTCTCGTTCCATTGTTTTCATTTTTTTTAGGATCATCTATATCAAACGTTCTTAATTAACACCACTCCTATATCATTAATATTCCAATTCATTTACCAGATTAAATATTTTCTTTTAATTTTATATTTTTTGGAGGAATTATATGAAGTTAACTATACTTAATTCTATTTATACCAGCAGAGAAAAACCAACAATGGTAAACCCTAACATCGTATTATGCACTCCACAAGTCCAGTTATTTTATAATAACCTATTTATGAAAAAAAAAAAGATTTTTAAATGCACACACTTAATTAATAACCAACATATATTTTCAGTAAATTAATAACTTACTGAATATGATATTGCATATTATAAAATTTGATTTCTCAAAATTTTATTTATTTTACGAAAAATAATTTATAAGGGATTTATTTTTCAAAAATTATTTTTCACTTTTATATATTATACTATTAAAAACTAACCTGTATTATAAAATTAATAAATAGTGTAAAAAAGTTTCAAAGTCTGTAAATAATTTCATCTTTTGAAAAGAAAATGTTATTTTCTTAATAAAATGACTTATTTTCTCAAAATATAAAAAAAAATATATATTATTTATTGATTTTTCTGAATGGTTCAAACACTAAAAATGCTGAAAATATTTTTTCTATAAATAACTTTCACTCAAAAAATGAAGTTTATATTTGAATTGATTGAGTATATAGATTATTATATATATTTTGATGTAGTGAGAATTTTCGTGATGAAAGGCAGATCAAAGAGTAAGCATAAAAGTAATGAGGAGGAAACAGAAGCCAGCATAAATTACACCTTTCAAATTAAACGTTGTCTGCCACTTCTGCTAGGTGATGAGCTTAACAATCATTTAAAATATGTATATAGATTGAGATTGAAATTTTCTTTATTGAAGGTATTTATTATTAAATTATATTTAAATTCATATCAAACTTTTACAATAGTCTCTAATAAATATATTTAAGATAATCTCTTTGATAATTTGACTCTAATTGTATTCAAAGTATATAATTCATTATCCTATCGAGATAGATGTTAAATCACGTCTTTCAAACAAAAAAATTACTCTATACGTACAATGATTATATTGTAAAACTTCTTCTCTACTGTAGAGACAATTCTCACTTAGATTAGATCTACATAAATTCCTTTTTCGTCTCTTAAATTGAAGTTAAAAAGAAATGAATCATATTATAAATATATGAGATTTTATATCGGTCTCACTATGATTTCACACTACTGTGGATTCATATGAAACCAGTCTAGGCGAGTATTTTGCCTATGATACACTAGAATGCAATCCCATGTATTCAAAAGTTTGATATGGAAAGAATTGTAAAAGAAAAGAGCCACCACTTCTAGTGCATTATACGACCCAGCTGTCATTCTTTTTAATGGGAAAAACACAAAAGCTTTATTAAGCGAAAGTCGAAATATAAAATCTCTAAATATCCATGTGAGATATGCATTTTGATAAAATTTAGATAATCGATCCAGGATATTTTTGCTATTGATGCTCAAAGTTACCCCATATAGAAATTATTATGTAAAAGGATGAATGAGTTCATGCGAGTCATAGATATATATATGTAAAGCAGTGATGATGACTGAGAAAAGGGGTAGCTGCTTACTTACTTCCAAACCTTGCCAAAGCAAAAGGTAGAAGAACAAAGAGGGGTTGCGAAAAGAAAAGAAAGCAAAATGATAGATAATTTTGTCTCATATAAAGACAATATATGTACATCTATCTTTTTGCTTCTCAAGTGATAATATTAGCTAAAGAGCACGAAAACAAAGGTAGCATAATAAGGTCGTTCTCAATTTGCTGACGTTTCGCTTCTTGTCTCGTGCCATTTGCAGCCTTTTGACAAAGAGAGAAAACGTTTCTGTTTTGTCATTGCCTTTTCAGCTGGACCACATCTAAAGTAAAAACAAGCCAAACCCATCTCATTGTCCACCCAAACCAGCCAGTTTCTTGTAAGCCATTTCAGTCCACAACCATTTAATCGTTTTAGACATCTGGGACCCAAGCTGTGGCAAATACTGAATTGTGACCCTTCCATGTGAGCACTAACATATCTTCTTCTCTTTTCATCCCCCAACCACTAGCATGTTCATCTAACAAAGACTTTACTTCTCTAACAGTCTCTTCACAGAATTGAACGCTAAAAAAGCCAGCGTTCTTCATCCTTTGTGATAGTTTAATGCCAGATTCTAATCTTTCGATCCTTTGGAACCCATCAAAACTGATGATATTTTCAATTTTGTGACCAATATCAGATTCATATTCAATCCTTTGGGAGCTATCTTTGGGAAGGAAAGTTTCCAGGGCATCCAATGGTATCCATAGATAATTGAAGCAAGTAGTAATCCTGGAAGTGAGACTTGGTGCACTTAAATCACAATCCTCATCGACGACAAGTATAATACAAGGATTAAGGCTTTTAATGAGACAAAGAAAATCATCGCGTAGAGAAGAGTCTTGCACTCTTCCATTTTGGTCATCCGACAAATATCGCAGCCAATTTTGGCAGTTTATTACCAAGGCCTCATCGTCCCTAAGGTCTAGCAAAGGAGTCAAGTGATTCAATAATGACTCAAAGTAGAAACCAGAGGATTCTTCGCTCATAATTTCAGTTGATATGGAGGAAGAACATGGGTCATCAATCACATTGAATTCAAATGGGACATCCCTAAACTTAGCGAAATTGCCCAAACGAAGACCAACTTCTTCAGTTGATACATTTAGCAAAGGAGGAACTGGTGGCCTACAAGATGGCACGGTGATTCTAAGTGAAGGTGGCCCTTCTGGCCTTTTGGCCAAAGCATCTATGAGAGTAGGCCACTGCATACAGTGAGTGATGCTAAAATCTAAGATATGAACTTTTGGGCAGCCTTCAATTGCCTTCAAAATTGCGCTATTTGATGCACAAAAACCAAACCTGTGCCATGGGATTAGATCAACATACCCGGCAAGCTCAGTCACACTCATTTGTCTCCTTTGGATTGTGCTGCTACCATCAAAATTAGTCGCTGCAGGACAAACTTTCGATGACCTAGAGATAAGTGCCCTTAGAAACCAAGAAGTGAGCCTTTGGTTAGGATCACCCACCAAAGAAGCAACATTATTGAGCACCCACATCACTTGTTGAGCCAAAGTCACATCGTTGTTCTCAAGGGCACTTGCGCAGTGAAGCAGTAGTTTCTCTATGCATGCTCCATCAAGACTACCAAGACACCCTTGAAGAGCACCTGAGAGAGAACTTTGAGGGTTGGTGAAAAGGCTGGAGTTTTGAAGAGGAATGGATGTAGTTGTGTTTGCTCTTAGTTCAGTTTTCATGGCTGAGAGAAAACTCAAAGAGAAAGGAAAATTAAGGAGATAAAACTATTAGGGTTTGTTGTTGCTTTAACGTGCATGGAAGTCTGAAACCTTCAAGGAAATTAATAGGAAGATGAGAAGGGAGGCCTTTCTGAGTTGTTCATTTGACACGCGTCGGTTATACAGCAGTGGATCGGATTGCAGAGCTAGGGTTTATCTAGTTATAGATTTTAATTCTCCCATTTTTAAGAAAATATGGGATCTGTAACTTGCAAATCTATGCATAATTTTTGGTTTTTGTCAAATGATTTTGGTTACTTGGAGAGAGACAGAGAGAAGGAATGGCTTTGAGTCTGCTACTTGAACCATATATATAGTGGAGAAAGGAAACATCATTCTTCAATGATTACCCAGATAATATGAAACAAAAATTTGAACTTAAAGTACCTTGAGATTACAATAAAATAACAACAGTATCAAGGTTAGCATATGTATAGTTAGAATTAATTTGTACCTCTCTTTTATTTTTATATTTGGATGAATAATTTTTGCGTCACCTCTAAAAAATAATTAGTGTACATGTATCAAAATAAAATAATTATATTAAGATCCATACGAAAAATGCGTAAAAATTATATATTTATATTTTAAATTTATTATAAATTGAATCTAAATGGTAAGACATATATGAAAATCTTTTAATAATTATGGTTTGATTCTCCTTCCCTCTCCCAAATGCATATCGATAAAGAATAAAATGCAGATCGGATCTAAATTAAAATTATCTGAAAGCTACAATAAAACTCATTTCTAAAGATTGTGATGCTAGCTAATTCAATATGGCCTTAGTTGGTTTCTTCTTTCATTTGAGTTTGAATTTCTATGCCCCTTGAAATGTAATACGGTCCTAACCACCTAATTAGTGTTTTAATTAATATTATCATGTTTAGTTACTTTTAAATGTAATAATTTCTATTAATCGAGCACGATCATATATTAAAAGATTATACGAGAGAATTTCAAACTCAAATATGCGTATAAATATCGATAGCTATGACATTATTATTCTTGTATGCACTAAAATGTATACACTTATCTAATTAAAAAAATCACACATTATAAAAAATATAATAGTAAATTTTATGTAAAAAATAATAAGATGTATATATAAATATAATATTCTAATTTTTAATCAATTGAATGTATAAATTAAATTAAACACTTGGGTGCATACAATAATTTTCCTTCAATTTATACTTAGGATTCTTGGTCTGAATAAAGAAAGCACTTCCTAATCACTCTCATTCCCAATGACCAAACATGTATTATAGATGCAATTTTTTCTATTAGTTAAATTATATTGTTCCCTCATTCTTTTCATTAAAGAAATATCAACATATAATAATTGAATTTTATTGTCTGTGACTTAATTAGTAGAATTCATCTTGAGTGTAAAGCATAGGTTAAGAAAGTTGTCTTAGCCGGCTACTCTTTTGTCGGATTTGTTCCCATGGAATGACACTTAAGACAAATCCTATAT
The DNA here is from genome assembly GCF_001659605.2 of Manihot esculenta. Classification (NCBI taxonomy): domain Eukaryota; kingdom Viridiplantae; phylum Streptophyta; class Magnoliopsida; order Malpighiales; family Euphorbiaceae; genus Manihot; species Manihot esculenta. The sequence continues at coordinate 11,135,839 of NC_035173.2, forward strand.
AAATTTGTTCTAAGTAATGTGGCTTTTCTATTGAGTTTAGTGATTGATGGCTACCCTTCATTGTCATATATATATGAGATCAACTTGATTGGCTGTGGCATGTGATGCCACAGCTAAAGACAAATTAGACATCTTGCCTCCAGGACAAATAGGAGCTATTTCACTAAAATGTCACTCCGTGTAATCCATGAACACCATAGAATATTTGCCTAAACTTTTCCAGCTTTGTTTCTTCTGCTTCTGCCAATAATTTTTGCCCCTCATATGTAAATCTTAATTGGAAATTTATAAAACAGACTCAGGATCTGTGCTCCTTCATTCACATAGGTGCAACTATATATTTATACACTACAACAAACTTAGGTTCTAACATCATCATGTTCATGATCTTATTATATTAGATAACATTAAGATAACATATTCAGACATTAATATAATAACAACATTCACAATAATGTTATAAATTAATATGAAAGTGTTTTTTTTTTAAATGAGAATTGGGGATTGGGGAGTAGAACATGAAATATTTCGGATTTTCTCAGATACAGTTACCATCAAACTAATTCATGCTAATAAATGCTAGATTTATTGTGAGACCCAAAAACAGTTATGCTGGGATTTCAATCCCACATCCCGCCTCCAAGGAAATATTATGTAATATATAAATTTTAGTAAAAAATTATTAAATAATTTGAATTAATCAATTTTGAGTGTCTAAAAAATAGGTCCAAAAGTTATTTATGTCAGTTTCGACTGGACCATGTTGTATCAGAGAATTATGCTAAATTAATTAACGTACAAGCAAAAGGCTATTTGTATATAAATCCTAAGTAAAAACTATTAAATAACTTGAAAAAAATAAATTTTATTTATAATAATTTTAAATTATTATTAACCTTTTGTCTTAAGAATACTAATATAATAATTTTATAACTGCCGCTAAAATACTGTTGTGCAAAACTTAAAATATAGTAACCATTCACGGTTGCACTCTCTAATAATATTATTTTAAAAATCCAAATTGATTTTTTTTTTATTGAAAGTGCAATTATCATTGCACTTAAAATAACTGTTATAATGAGGATAAAGTTTGATACTAGGGGAGAATAATTTAGAGGGATTAAATTTAAAAAGCAAGCAGGGGAAAATTTTCTGTCCTATAATTTTTCTGATTTGAACCATCAGAGATCTTGGTAAGTACTCTATAAAATTATTAGGTCCTGCAAAAGCCGTAAGGCTTTGCCAAATATGAAGGCCATGTGCCTGCGCATTCGCAAGACAATAATCCAATAAAAACCCTATGATTTGGATGATACATTCCTTTGCTGGGAAAAGAAGGTTTTCACCTTGTTGGTGCTTTGAGTCTTGTCTCCATTATTAGCACCGTACTGTGTCTGTGACAGAAGCAATTTACCTATATATATAAATTCTTTATTTATGTAATTAAATTAATTTAAGGATTAATAAGACATAAATGTTTAAACGAAATGACTTCGCATGAGAGCTAGCCATGTAGTTTTAGTCTTCTGGATAAAAGTTATCATTTCAGTGATTAATAAATATTGATTTTTTATTGTAAAATTAAATCTTAAATTATCTAAATATTAATTTTTTATTGTAAAATTAAATCTTAAATGATCAGAAAATTTTAATTTTTATTATAATTATAGTCCTTTCACTCGCATGGACTTCTGACACGGAGCAACTAATTTTAAATTTTACCACAGATTTGCATCGAGTCTAAATTTTATTGCCGACGTCTAATAGAAATTCACGATAGCTTTTTTTTAAAAAATTTTTTGAGATGCATGGTTTTAAAAAATGTGACGAAAGTCGCAAACCGGTCACAAAATTCGAGGTAAAAATTTCATCATTTAGAGTTAATTTTACATTTTAATTATTTTTTAGATATTTTTATAATTTTACATATTATAATTTTTTTTCTATTATAAATAATCCTCCTTAACTATTTGAAACTCACTTTTCAATTTTTAAAAAATTTCAATAAGAGTTTTCGGTTTTTAACCTGAGTTTAATCAGTTTTTTTATCAACTTTAAAGATATTAAAAATAAAAAACATAACTTTCAATAATGATCAAATTTTGTTGCTAATTTGTATTATTAATGACGAATCTTTGAATCCATCGCTAAAAGTCAAATTTTTATATCTCAATGAAAATTTAAAATTACATATAAAATTAATCGTGATAGCATGAGATATAAGATCATATAATATATAATATAATATTAAGGCAAATCGACAACTTTAGCTCTTAAAATATGAGTCAATAGTTTTATAAACTTTTAAATTATTTTTAGGATTCAAACCTCTTAAATCATTAAAATAAATTAAATAAATTCTTAATTTTTTTAAATCAAAATACAAAGAAAGTTCTTAAATTTTAAAAATTAATAAAATTAACTTTTATAGTACAAATAAATTGTTTAACATTTAAATATAGATCAAAGATATTTGGTGATAATTAACCTATTTCTAGTTTCAATATAGTCAACGTTGTGCAAAAAAAAAAATTTACTACATAGGGTGGTCATAACTATCCTAATTGTCTAATATGCAAGTTTGTGGTATATGTCGCCTTTGTCAAATTGTAATTCTACATATTTTCTTGACAATTCTGTCTATTCAATATTTATCGTGTATTTAAACATATATTCGTGATCAATGAAAAATAGATGTTCTATCAAAATTTTAAAATTTTTCCGTGGTATCAGAGCAAAAATTAGCTTATCAACCTCTCATTAATAATGGCTACCGCTTCTCAAGCTTTGATTTCTTCTCTCTCTCCAAACTTCTGTCTTTTCTAAATATCAACCAATAAAACTAACATCCTCTAATTATCTCATTTGAATGGCATTATTACTACCAATTATAAATAGCTGCTAGTGATAATCCTAATCCAACGTATGATCTATGGCATTTATTTTGCAATCTCCAAAGATTTAATTCCTTAAATAGTTTGATCTCCTGCAGCTTGTGATGTATAGGTCAAGTTAGAAACCATTTTCAATAAAATACATATTTGCACTTTTGTATTTTAATATTTTTACCTATTAAATTCCTTAACTTTAATCGTGATTTAATAAATATTTACATTTTAAAAAATATTACTTTTAAATACGTAAATTTTTTAAAAAAAGTTATTTAAGCACCTAAACTTTTAAAAAAATATATACTTTTAAATACAACTTTAAAATTATGAATTTAAAAAAAATTATTTTTAAACACAACTCTAACACTATGGATGTAACCATATATTTGAAAAATTACTTTTAAACACAATTTTAAAACTATGAATTTGACAAAATTGTGTTTAAAAGTAATATTTTTTTAAAATTAAAGTGTTTATTAGATCACGAATAAAATTAAAGTATTTGATAGATAAAAATATTAAAATATACATTAAAATATAGGTGTGTAAGTATGTATTTAACTAACCATTTTCTCTACTGAAATATGTACAGAAATCATGCAATTATCAAAACAATTGAAGTATTTAAACAAAGGTGTCTACTAATGCTTATATGAAAAGGGCAATAAACATTGCTAATTAACTTGCTGCTCTAAAATGTGATGTACCTGAAAGGATCATTTTTAGTCACATTTTAGAAATCCTTGATTCTTTTTATCATCTGTTTATTCAGGAAATTGAAACCGAATGCACAATAATCTCTTATCGTCATTTATATGCCATGTTTTTAAGTGAAGAGTAACAATTGAAATTTAAATCCTTGTCAGTTGACTCTATTACACTGTTCTCTACCGTTATTTGCCCACTTCTTTGTTGGGTTTTCAACATGATTGAATGCAGTGAAAGAAATAGAAAAAATAAAATTTTTTACCAATATGAATCACGTTTAAACAAATAAAGCAATAATATTGAAGAGAAAATAAATACCTTTTATCTTCTTTACAGTAAAAATACGAGATTGTTCATTTTGGTTGGGTTGTTGTAAATCCAAAATTGTTCAAGTATCCGGTCTCTAGCGATGTCCACACAAAATGGCGATAAAAAACCCTTAGAACTGTTCTAAGGATTTGAGAAGAGGAGAAATTTTGAGCGCGCTCTCTGTCTTAATTTCCTACAAATTCTGGAGGCTCTCAAAAGTCTCTTCAAACTGACTCTCATAAGAGGCCTTTTTATACTAAAACTCTAGAATTTCAGTATAACAACATTTATTTATTTATTTATTTAAATAAATAAATAAATTACAACTATAATCTAGAACTTTAATAAATAAACCATATAAATTTTAGAAAATTTTAAATATTTAAAGATTTTTAGTATAATTTTAAAGATTTAAAGATTTTTAGTATAATTTTAAAGATTTAAATAGTTTAATTACCACAAAATAAATTAAAAATAAATGAATTAATAAATGATGTAGATGTGATGGACCGTAATATTTAGAATTAGCGAACTAGCCCAAACGCGACCACTAGGCGGCAAAAAGCGTTTTGGCCACAACTTTTATTACGGGTGTCAAAATCACTATTAAGACCCTAATTTCAAAAGGTCATTCAGAGATCTAGACCCTATAACTACCTTTGGCTATGTAACAGCCCATCACGAGGCCTAAAAATGTTGTTTAGGGTCTTAAAATGGCTTTTGAAGTTTTTTATCAATATTTTTTAGATCTTTGTGTGCGCCTATTTAAGAAAAACGTCATATTTTTGCTGGACAACTTATTTTCTATTTAATTACATATTTTTTTCTAAACCTATCTAGAGTTTATTTCTTAAAAGCTTTTATGCTACGTTAGGTGGTATTAGAGCATGGCTGCAATGGTGGTGCTCTTCGTGACGGTGATCATAAGGGTGGAACCCCACAGGGGAACATGGTGTTGCAACAATTGGAGCAACAGATGGATCACTTATCCAGGCATTTTGAGGAATGTTTTAGGAGCTTGCAAATCGCCTAGATGCTTGGAGAGTTAGATCAAACAAGGGAAGGAATGATATAGGAGAACAGCCAGGATATGCTGCTCGTGGTGAACGTATCAACAAACTAGACCCAGCATGTAGGCAACCTGCTTACGAGGAGGATGAGTCGAAAGAATAATTCGGTCCAGAACCACCTTGGTTCGATCAAAATCAACGAAGGACCGGCTATGAGCAGAGGTGGTATAAAGGTTGAGATAGTGGAGATTTCCAATTAAAGATAGATATCCCTTACTTTAATGGTAGTTTAGGAATTGAGGAGTTTTTAGATTGGATTGCTGAGATAGAAAGCTACTTTGAATATGCAAAGACACCGGCAAAAAGGAGAGTAAAATTAATTGTCTGTCGTCTGAAAGGGATGACTTCAGCTTGGTGGGAGCGAGTACAATCTAAACGGGAGAGAGAAGGAAAATTTCCTATCCGAACCTAGTATAGGATGAAACATTTGTTGAAGTTAGAATTTTACCACCCGATTATGAACAGATTCTGTTCCAACAGTATCAGAGATGTCAACAGAGCAGTAGGAGAGTTTATGAGTATACAACTAGATTTATAAGGCTGGCAGAGCAAAGTAATTTGCTAGAATCTAAAGGGCAGCAAGTTGCTCAACATTTAGAAGGGTTGTGGGTGAATTTGAAAGACAAAATTAGAGTGCAGGTAATTCAATCTTTGAGTGAAGCAAAGAATATAGTTCTGAAGGCTGAATTAATGCAGCAGGATAGAGGCAGGAGAAATTTTGATGGATTCAAAGACAGCACAGGGTCAGAGAGTGTGAGTAAGACTACTACGAATTGGCTAGAGCGTAGTATTTTTAGGAAATTTAACAGATAGCCCATGGACGATAAGGTAGCAGGCAAGCAACCTTTGAATGTGGGTCAAGATAAAGAAGCAAAGAAGGTAGATAATTCTTATACAAGATCATATGTTGGAAAGTATTTTTGGTGTAATTAAGAAGGTCATAAATCAAAAGAGTGTCCTACCTGGAAAAAAGTTAACGTGTTGGATCGAGAGGAAGAAGATGAAGAGATAAATTGTGAACTAGATGGGTCTAACAAAGAAGGAGAGAACTATAAATTAGATGAGGAACAGATTTATGCTGTACGGAGGATGATGCTAGTCCCTAAGTGTGTATGGGAATCGCAATGACATCAGTTATTCAGAACTCATTGCACAATTGGTGACATGTTGTTTGGTGTTATAGTTGATAGCGAAAGCTATGAGACTATTATCAAAAAGGAGATTGTAAAGAAGTTGAAACTACCTTTTGAGAAGCACCCGAAGCCTTATTCGTTGGAGTGGAATAAATTTGATATTGAAAAAATAAACATGACAACACTGTAAAGTGTCTTTCTCTATAGACGAGTACCAAGATATTGTATACTATGATGTGGTAGACATGGATGTATGTTAATTTTTGTTTGGCAGGCCCTAGCAATATGATATTGATTTACAATATTCTACAAGAAGTAATGTTTACAAACTAGACAAAGATGGTGTGAAGTTTCCATTGCTTCCTTTAAAGAGTAAACCTGACATACCAAATAAAAACACGTTCTTGACTTTGATAGAAAATTTTGCTGCTGAAGTTAAGGAAACAGGAAATATACATATTTTAATAATGAAGCAAATTTTGATGAATAAGCCTGAAAAGCAAGTGGAGGAGAAACTAGAATTAGTCCATCCTCTATTATAGAAATTCAAAGAATTGATGAGGAAGGGCAAACTAGATGGGTTACCACCCATGAGAGATATTCAGCACCAAATCAATCTTAATCCTAGTGCTAGCCTTTCTAATTTACCTCATTACAGGATGAATTCGAGGGAGAGTGATATTTTAAAGGGAAAAGTAGAAGAATTGCTGCGGAAGGCGTTGATTCGAGAGAGTTTAAGTCCGTGTAATGTCAGCTTTGTTGACACCAAAGAAAGATGGAAGCTGGAGAATGTGTGTTGACAATCGAGCAGCCAACTGAATTATGGTGGGTTATAAGTTCCCAATTCTGAGGCTAAATGATATGCTGTATAGGTTGTATGGAGTGAAGTGGTTTTCAAAGCTAGATTTGGAGAATAGGCATTATCAGATTTGAATTAAACTAGGTGACGAATGAAAGACAATGTTCAAAACAAAAGAGGGACTTTATGAGTGGTTGGTTATGCTTTTTGGGTTGTCAAATGCTCCTAGTACATTCATGAGGCTGATGAACCAGGTATTTAAACCATTTATTGGCAAGTTTGTTGTGGTTTATTTTGATGACATTTTGATATATAGTAGTAGTGAAGTGTAGCTTTCTAACTAAAAAATTAGTGTTCTTAGGATTGGTAATTTCGGATGAGGGCATTCATGTTGATGAGATAAAGATTGCAGCAATTAGAGACTGGCCTACACCCAAAAACATTTTTGAATTACATAGCTTCCATAGGTTGGCTACATTTTATAGGAGGTTCATCAGAACTTTCAATAGTATTACTGCCCCAATGACAGAGTGTCTGAAGAAAAGGACGTTTCAGTAAGGAGAAGAGGCAACCAATAACTTTGCCATCCTTAAAGAGAAGCTATGTACAGCACCGGTACTTGCACTTTTTAGATTTTGACAAGTTGTTTGAAGTAGATTGTGATGCTAGTGGCGTGGAAATAGGAGCTGTTCTGTCTCATGAGAAAATACTAGTTGCACTTTTCAATAAGAAGATCAGTGATGTGACACAAATAGAGCACTTATGATAAGGAATTCTATTTTGTATTTCACGCTCTTAAAACATGAGAATATTACATTTTTGAAAAGAAATTCATGCTTTATTCAGATCATAAGGCTCTGAAGTACTTGAATAGTCAGAAATAGATTAATACTAATATGCATGCACGGTGGTGTCAATACCTGCAGAAGTTTCATTTTGTTTTGAAACATAAATCAGGTGTACAGAATCGAGTAGTTGATGCTTTGAGCCAGAGAGTGACACTGCTGCTGACTTTGAGTCAAGAGATAATTGGGTTTAAGCAGTTGAAAGGGGAATATGCACAAGATGTTGATTTTGCAGAGATATGATCCCAGATATCCACTAATCACCCAATTTCTTTATTTTATTTATCTGACGGTTACTTGATGTATGAGAACCAGTTGTGCATCCCGAAGACATCCTTAAGGGAGAAGGTGATTAGTGTTGCATGGAGGCGGATTAGTAGGTTACCTTGGGAGGGACAAGACTCTTGCAACTATCAAGGAAAGGTTTTACTGGCCACACCTAAGAAGGGATGTCTGCAGATTTTTGGAGAAGTGTTACACTAGTCAGAGATCTAAGGGCCAGTCCAAGAACATGGGATTATACCTGCCTTTACGAATCCCAGAAAATATTTGGGAATATATCTGTCTATGGACTTTGTGTTGGGACTGCCTTGCACACAAAGAGGCGTTGATTATATTTTTGTTGTGGTTGAGAAATTTTTTTAAGATGTCACACTTTATTCCTTGTATGCAGGCGCTATTGCTAGGCTGTTCTTCAAAGAGGAGGTCCGTCTTCATGGGTTCCAAAATCTATTACCTCAGACCGTGACAGTAAGTTCCTTAGCTATTTTTGAAAGACACTGTGGAAACTATTTGATTCTTTCTTGCAGTTCAGCAGTACCGCTCATCCGCAGACTGACGGGCAAATGGAAGCAGTCAACCAGACCCTGGGCAACCTGATTCGCAGTCTTTGTGGGGATAAACCGAAGCAGTGGGATTTTGTCATTCCTCAAGCTGAATTTTCTTACAACAATGCAGTCCATAGTGCTATTGATCGTTCACCTTTTTCTGTTGTCTACACCAAGGTGTCACAATATAGGTTAGATTTGATCAAGCTGCCAAAAGGTGTAGATGCTAGTGTTCCAGCAAAGCTCATGACCGAGCAGATTGTGGATGTGCAGAAGGAAGTCATGCAAAAATTGGAGTAAGCAAACTCAAAGTACAAGCAAGCTGCAGATAAGCATAGATAACAAGAAGTCTTCCAGGTTGGAGATGCAGTGATGATGTTCTTACGCAAGGAGAGATTTCCGATTGGTACATACAGCAAGCTGCAGCCAAGAAGTATGAATCATATTCAGTACTCAAGCACATCAATGGCAATGCTTATGGACCTTATTCCGTACTCAGGCGCATCAATGACAATGTTTGTGTGATAGATCTCCCAGACACCATGGGTATTTTCAAGATATTTAATATGGCAAACATATCTATGTGTCATGACTCTGATGCTCCTTTGTATCCGAATCTTCTGCTCCACTCGAGGACGAGTTTTTTTTCAGTGGAGGAGATTGATGTGGATGAAATGGACCGTAATATTTAGAACGGATGGACTGGTCCAAACGCGACCACTAAGCGGCAAAAAGCATTTTGCCTATAACTTTTGCTACTGATATCAGAATACTATTAAGACTTCAATTCAGAAAGCTCGTCCAGAGATCTACGCCTTTTACGTGCCTTAAGCTGCAGACTGACCCATCACAAGGTTTAAAAATACTATTTAGGGCCTCAAAACTACTTCTAAAGTTTTTTATCAATATTTTTCAGATTTTTGTATACGCGTATTTAAGACAACTATCATATTTTTATTAGATAGCTTATTTTCTATTTATAATTACAGATTTTTCTCTAAACCTATTTAGAGTTTATTTTTTGAATGCTTTTACGTTGTGTCAATAAATAATTGTAAATTAATTTTAATTTATTAATATTTGATTTTTTTTCAAATTTCCGTATTTAAATTTCAATTAAAATGAAATTAAAGAAAAATGTGGAATCGTGTTTATCCTCAAGGCTGCGTATGCCCATTGACCATGAATTATATCAAAGCTTCGTTGTATCATAGAGAGCTAAATTTGTTCTTATTTAAGAGATGGCCGCAGCATCCGCAGCTTCTTTAAACCCTAATTGAGTAAAAACTTCCTTGAAAAACTATGTTTTAGGAGTTGGAGATATTATATTATAATTTTTTTTTAAATAGATTCCAATATACACTACTATATTTTAAGTTTTAAATAAAAATATCTTAATAACAAATACAAAATTTTTATCTCGACTTATTTTAAAATTGTAAAAAAAAAAATTTACTATGTAGTAACATATTTTAATAAATAATTTATTTTATATTTAATAATATTATAATTTTAATATTGACGTTTATTAATTACATGCAAAAAAGTAAATAAACTATTATTTTATACTATAATAACAGAGAAAAATATAATATTCTCAAACCGCTCTTTAAATTTATTATTATAATTTAATTATATATATATAAATAATTTACGATTGATTTTTTAAATTTATTATCTAGCAGGAATATATTTATTACGATTCATTAAATACCATAATTAATATGGGGAGTTATAATTTTATTGATAAATACACTTTTATTTTCATATTAATAAGTAGATTTATTATTAAAATTATAGTTTTTCATATTGATATGTGCGTTAACTAAACTTAATAAATAGCACCCATTAAACGAAGCATATTATAATAACCAAGTCAAAGGATTAAGATAAACTATAATTACCATAATTACAATGAGATAACATGTCTTTATTCACACCCAATTGTAAATTCCAAGTGGGTTGGAAACATTAAAAGGAACAATAACCCTTGAACTCTCTTTTGTTTTATCTTATTTAAGAATAAACAGTGTGATATTTCCTTCAGATATGAAATTCAATAGGACAATGACAGACCCACCTGATACCTTTTGGAAGATTGTTATTATTAGCTGATTTATTCCATTTACAAATTTAATTAAGCATAGTAATTTTCACCCAAAATTTGCCTCCAGTGTCAATAATTTTCTGTCTTTTGTCATTTCTGTGATGTAAAAAAGAATATATATGTCCCCATCATCTCATGGAAAAGTTGATGTGGCTTGGAAGGTTTAATCACTACTAGTGGCCATAAGTGCGATAGGTAGAGATAGTTATAGGTCTATAGTTTATGAAGTTGTACAATAGATCAAAGTGCTCCTCCCATATAGCTGGCGAGGCTCGAGCAATTTTTGAAACTCTTTGTTTGGCCTCCTGTTAGGTTTTTAATCGGTTGAATGCGATCTGAATTTTGTTATTGTGTACAATACGCTATAGAAAGAGTGCACCACTTTGTCTTAGAATATTAGTACTACAGCGTAGACTATATGATTAGCTCTTCTCAGTTTCAAGGGGTCTCTTTTTCGATATTAAATCTTCTTTTATCTTTCTTTTCGACTTTCATTCTTATTCTTACTCTCTCTATTCTATGTTGGATTTACAATTTAGCTCTTTGGATATTGTTCCATATTAATAAGTCGTCCCTTGTTTTTATTTTCCAATTACCTTACTTTTATTAAATCCGTCTCTTTATTTTTGGTGGCCTTTTTTATTTCCGTGTCGAAATCTGCTCCTTCTCGTCCTCTTTCTCCGTGTTAATTTATGCTTTATAATGCGAGGATGAGAGAAATTTTTAAAATCCAATTTACCCTCAATAAAACCATTATTTAAATTCTTGGATATTGCTTATTTAGCCTTACATTTTTCAAATAATCTATTAAAAACGTTTTTATCTTTTTCTATATTCAAACGTCTTTTATCGTTTTTTCTCGATCAATAGAATAATATCATATTTCTTTTTCTCATATTCTATTAAAACGTCCTTATCGTTCTTTCCGCAACAAAATGTCAACTCCTCATCGTTTCTTTTCTATCAATACTAATCGTCTTCCTGTTATTTTAATGATAATATATTCTTATAAATCCTCGGTTTTTCTTCTTCTTATCTTGTGTCTTTCTTTTTCGTTCAATTCGGATTACATTATTTCTCCTTCTCTATCTCTTTCTTCATTCTGTTGACTGCATCTCATTTCATTCACAAACTTGTTCTTCTTATCTTCTTCGTTTCCTTTCTTTTGTCTCAATCGTACTTTAATATCATATGTTTTTCCTCTACTTCTTCTTTCTTTCCTCTCCTTTCCTCCTCCTCATAAGAAGAGAAGAAGAACTTCGCTCTAAGAAGAAATCTGTCTTCTAGATCTCCCAGTGTTTCTAAGGATCACTTCTTCGTACACTCTGTGCTTCTTCTTCTTCTTCTTTTTTCTTCTTTTTCAATTCCCTTATTTTGCTTGCGCTTTTTCTTGACCTATGCTAGATCTTCTTCTTCAGCAGAAACAAACATATAAAGTCTTTCATAGACTTAAATTTTTTTTCTATGCCCTGCTATACTTCTGTCTTTATTAGGTAAACTTCTTCTTCTTTTAGGGAGGAATGGAGGAGGAAGAGAGAGGGAGGAAAAGGAGAAAAAAGTAAGAGCCTATTCGTGACAAAGACAAGCCGATAAGAAAGAGATCTGAAATAGAATATGAAAGAAGAGCAAGGAGGAAGAAGCGGCGCATGAGTACAGAAAATAAGCAAGAGAGAGAATAGAAAAAAAGTAAAGAAAAAGAAAAGAAGAAGAAAAAAAAAGGAAGAAAAGAAGAAGAAGAAGAAGAAGAAGAAGAATAAGGAGAAGAAAGAGAGAAGAAGAAGAGAAAGAAGAAGAAGAAGAAGAAAAAGGAAGAGAAAAAGAAGAAAGAAAAAAAGAGAAAAAGAAGGAAGAAAGAAGAGAAAGAAGAGAAGAAGAAAGAAGAAGAAGAAGAAAGGAAGAAGAAGAAGAAGAAGGAGAAGAAGGAGAAGAAGAAGAAGAGAAAGAAGAGAGAGAAAAAGAAGAAAAAGAAGGAAAAAGAAGCAAAAGAAGAAAGAGAGAAGAAGAAGAAGAAGGAAGAAGAAGAAGAAGAGAAGAAGAGAAAAGGAAGAAAGAAGAAAAAGAAAAAAAGAAAAAAGAAAGCAAAGAAGGAAGAGAAGAAGAGAAGCAAGAAGAAGAGAAAGAAGAAGACAGAGAGAAGAAGCATAAGCAGAAGAAGAAGCGGAAGGAGAAAGAATTGATGAAGAAGAAAAGGAAGGAGGAGGAGGAGGAAAATAATGGGAGGTAATTTAGTCTTTTACTATATTTTTAACGGCAAAAATAGACGGAAGGACTATTTTGTTGACGGAAAGAAAATATAAGGACGTTTTAATAGGTTTCTAAAAATATAAGGACTAACTTGTTAATAATGGCAATACCCAAGGACTAAATTGTAAATCTTCCAATCATTTATTATAGCTCAAATTATCTACTTATTAATCCAATTACACAAAAATTCATCACAATAAACTACTCATAATAAAATTATTAATTATTACATCTCAATCTCTATTAGGAAAAAATATATATATATATTTACTACAATTACATTATACACCACAAAAATTGTCTTCAACTATATAGATCAAGCCTTTATCTACCTTAGGTTAAAACTTCTCTTTTTTCCTTTATATGACTGCACTATACTAGGAAAATGCCGCTCTTTACAATGGACAAAAACCATTCTTTTCAATTGGGCAAGGCCACTCTCCTTAATTGGACAAAATCCCTCTTCACAATAGACAAATTAAAAAGTTAAATAATTTTTCTATTATACTAATATTTTATTGTAAGTCAATTGACCAAATAGAGATATAAATAACCTAAACTATTCATGAATTATTTGAGGTTCTCGAAAAAACTCGATCGGGCTTGGTTCGACTTCTAAACAAGTAAAACTCAAGTTTAGTTTTTAGACTCGTTTAATAAATAAGTTAAACTTGAATTCCATAGTATTTAACTCTTTAAGACTTGTGAACTCGACTCAATTCCATGTTAATGAGCAGGCTCGTGAACCGGTTCATGACTGGCTCATTAAGCAAACTGAGTTCAATGTCGTAAAAGAACGAAACTCAAAGTCTCCATAATTTTTCATGAGTCAAATCTGAATTTTCTATAAGTAAACTTTGTATAGTTTGATTATACTCTTAAAACTTGCATATGTTTTTATTATTAAAATTTAAGAGGTCATTTTTATAGTTTTACCAGCTAACTTGTACATAAACTTATTTAGCTAAAATTATTTAGAACTTATAAATTTTAAACTAAAATTTATTATAGCTATAAAGGAATTAAATTGTTCGTAAACTATTTAAGATTAGACTCAATAAACGTTTGGTTCGTCTTAGCACGTTTTCTAAACGAACCAAATTTAAACTTATTAATATTTAATTCA
>NC_035173.2:11151997-11196991 GCF_001659605.2 Manihot esculenta
ACATACATAAAATTAAAACTTTTCTTTCCATTACATCACCAAACTCAACCTGTTGCATATACATAACATAACATTGATCCCTCTGTGGGATTTCATCAGTGCCCCAAAGGTAACATACATATGTTGAGTTGGTTTTACATAAACATCATAAAAAAAATCTCTAGATCATGTATTAAAAGGGATAACAAACTCATGGTCAAGCACACATCTAAACATCCATAACATCATCTCATTACATTAACTTATACTGATTAAGACATTACATTACAATCGATCATGTCCATGCTAGCTATTACATAAATCATGACTTCTTTACTCTATGACTCCTGTTCTAACTGTACCTGCAAGCCTGGGGTAAAGGGAGGAGGGTGAGCTAAAGCCCAGTGAGCAGAACTATAAAAACTATCTTAACACTATGTTAATGAAATGCATCATAACACAGACAATACATTAAGGTGGGTGAACTTGTCACCAATTAGTCCAAGCTAACTCTGTGCCAGGCCGTAGCATGGGGTCCTGGTTTTCCTGTCATAAACATACATATTACCATTGCCCAGGGCTCCTTGGGTCCTGGTCTTCGAGTCCCTAAACCGTGCCAGGCCGTAGAATGGGGTCCTGGTCTTTCCTTACTCTGTGCCAGGCCGTAGAATGGGGTCCTGGTCTTCCTGTCATGACTAATTGGGTCATCCAACATTCACCCACATCAACAACAATCGATTGCAAGCAGCATATTCGTGAAACTAATGCAATCATCCTATTGCATAATCATAATGCATGAAACATGATTAAAACATTCAATTTCTCCAATTTAAAAAGATTAAGTTTAGTTCCACTCACCTCTAGCAGACTCTGACAACACCGAAGCAGCTAAACTCACTGCTGGGGTCCTCGGTTCCTCGGGTCCGACCTACACAGGTGGACTCAAATGAGGGACCAAACATACCTGAACATAACTATAAAACTATCCCCAAAAAACCCCTAAAACATTCATGAAACAACCATAGAAAAACATGCAAGGAGGCCTGGACAGGGCACTTTCGGCGGCAGGTTCGGCGGCCGAAAGTCCCTCCAGAGCCGAAAGTCAGGCAGGTTTCAGCGGCACCTTCGGCGGCCGAAACTCCCAGACAGAGACGAAACTGATGCATGTTCGGCGGCACTTTCGGTGGCCGAAACTGCCAGACAGAGACGAAAGTCTCCTTTCGGGGGCAAGCTTCGGCAGCCGAAAGGCTGCCTCCCCAGCCATGTTCGGCGGCCGAAAGTCCTTCGGCTGCCGAACCTGGTTTCTGCCAAAGGGCAGAAACTTGGCTCCCTTTGCACATTTCGCCTCCAACCTTTCCAACATGCATCAAACCTATTCTACAACACAAACAAAACACAAGCATAACATGTTCCTAGGGGCCTCAAACCATCATAAACCCCCATCTACAACACATCAAGCATCCACATTGTTCATGAACATACATTTATACCCATAAAACATAACACCTAACATATCATTTACCCATAATCTACTAAAACTTACTTTAAACATGCAATGAGCTTAAGATCGGCTCTTACCTCTTGAAGATCGAGAGAGAGACGACCTAAACTCGAAGTTGGAGAGCTTGAGTTCTTGAACCTCCAAGCTCCAAAACTTTGCTCAAAATGCTCAAATCTTCAAAATAAAGTTTAAAAACAAATGAAATCTTGAAAGATCTAGAGGAAAGACGCCAAAAATGGGTGAGGGGCGACGGAGGACTCACCTTGGCCGAAAATGGGGAAAAAGCTCGCCCGTTTTCGTCTAAGGGACCCTTTTATAGTGGCTGGCCAGACCACGTTCGGGGGCCGAATGTGCCTCCGCATGCGTGCCATGTTCGGCGGCCGAACTTGAGGTTCGGCGGCCAAACCTGGACTTCCCTCACTAATGCTTTCGGGGGCCTAAAGCACACCCGCAACGCATGCATGTTCGGCGGCCGAACTTGAGGTTCGGCGGCCGAACCTGAGTTTTCCTCCAATGCTATTTTCATGCAAAAAATCATTTTCTTTCATGCTTAAAACATAAAACACATTAAAACATTTTATAAAAACATGGTTTTACCCTTCTAGAGGTCTCCGACACCCGAGATTCCACCGGACGGTAGGAATTCCGATACCGGAGTCTAGCCGGGTATTACATCATGTCTAGCCCTGAGATGATGTGATGTAGTGCATTCCATGAGATCATGTTTTCAACTTATGGTTTATATAGTTCTGCTCATTGGGCTTCATCCCTCTCCCCTATCCCCCAGGTTTGCAGGTTCAGAGTCTAGAGGGAGTCCAGCAGGGTTTGCAAGAAGAAGAGTTATGTAATAGCTAGTGTGGACATGTACATGTAACGAGATAATGTATAGTGTATAGCGTTGTGCCTGACTTATAAGAGTTGTAATCCCTTGTTGTAGACACATGATCAGTTTATGTATGTTTCTTTTATTGTTAATGAATATGAGGAAACCAGGCTTAACATTATGAGTTGATAGACCAGAAATAGTGCATGCGCAGGTTAAGCCTTGGAGGAAAGAAAAGTTTTAATGGTTTGGCAGAAAATGTATGATCATGTATGGGATTTCACAGGTACACAGACAGTATTGCAGGCTTACTACGGGTCCCGGCGACCTTAAGTCGATCTGGATCCTAGTGCTGGTAGCAGTTCGATTTCCGGGCTGTTACAAGAGGAGCATGCCCATCATCTGAGGTTGGTTTTGCAGACCTTAAGGGAACATGGCTTGTATGCCAAGTTCTCCAAATGTGAGTTCTGGCTGAGGAGCATTTCATTCTTGGGGCATGTGGTGTCGGAAAGTGGAATCAAGGTAGACCCCAAGAAAGTGGAAGCTGTAGCAAACTGGCCTAGACCCACTATAGTGACAGAGATCAAGAGCTTCTTGGGTTTAGCAGGTTACTACAGGAGGTTCGTTCAGGACTTCTTTAAAGTTGCTGCTCCCATGACCAGACTAACTAAGAAGAACCAGAGGTTTGTGTGGACCGACCAGTGCGAAGAGAGCTTTGAGGAGCTCAAAAAGAGGTTGACTTCAGCACCAGTGTTAGCTCTGCCATCTAGTAATGAAGACTTCTCGGTTTACTGTGATGCGTCCCGCGTGGGACTGGGTTGTGTGCTAATACAGAATGAAAGGGTGATCACTTATGCTTCTAGGCAGCTAAAGAAGCATGAGTTGAATTACCCTATACATGACCTAGAGATGGCAGCAGTTATCTTTGCACTCAAGATGTGGAGGCACTACCTCTATGGGGTTAAATGCGAGATCTTCACAGATCATAAGAGCCTGCAGTACATCCTGAGTCAGAGAGATTTGAATTTGAGGCAGAGAAGATGGGTAGAACTGCTCAGTGATTACGATTGCAAGATTCAGTACCATCCGGGTAAGGCGAATGTTGTGGCGGACGCCTTAAGCCGGAAATCACTTGGCAGTTTGTCCCATATTTCAGTAGAGAGGAGGCCAATAGTGAGGGAGTTCTTCGAGCTCATGAATGAAGGTTTGCAGTTGGAGTTGTCTGGTACAGGTGCTTTGATTGCTCAGATGAGAGTGGCACCCGTGTTTCTGGAGCAGGTGGCTCAGAAACAGCATGAGGACCCAGAGTTAGTGAAGATTGCCAGGACTGTTCAGTCAGGCAAAGATAGTGAGTACAGATTCGACAGCAAGGGGATCCTCCGCTATGGGAGCAGACTTTGTGTACCAGATGACATAGGGCTAAAAGGAGACATTATGAGAGAAGCTCATAATGCCAGATACAGCGTTCACCCTGGAGCCACCAAGATGTATCAAGATCTGAAGAAGGTCTATTGGTGGCCAGCTATGAAGAGAGAAGTGGCACAGTTCGTGTCAGCCTGCGAAGTGTGTCAGAGGGTGAAGCTGGAACATCAGAAGCCGGCTGGAATGCTTAACCCACTACCTATTCCAGAGTGGAAATGGGAGAATATAGCTATGGACTTCGTGGTGGGGCTACCGGCGGCGTCCAACAGATTAGACTCCATATGGGTGATTGTGGACAGACTCACCAAATCTGCTCACTTCATCCCTGTCAGGAGTGGCTATTCTGTGGACAAGTTGGCGCAGGTGTATGTTGATGAGGTTGTCAGGCTGCATGGGGTTCCCATTTCAATAGTGTCTGATAGAGGGCCCCAGTTCACCTCCAGGTTTTGGCGGAGTCTGCAGAACACTATGGGTACCAGGTTGGATTTTAGCACTGCTTTCCATCCACAAACGGACGGACAGTCAGAGAGGACCATCCAGACAATAGAGGATATGCTCAGAATGTGTGTGCTGGACTTTGGCAGTTCTTGGAGGCAGCATCTACCCTTGGTGGAGTTTGCCTACAATAACAGCCATCATGCTAGCATAGGGATGGCCCAGTATGAAACTTTGTATGGAAGGAAGTACAGGTCACCTGTATGCTGGGAAGAAGTTGGGGAAAAGGCCTTGGCAGGGCCTGAGCTAGTAGAGATCACCAGCAGGGTGGTGCCCATAATCAGAGAAAGGATCAAGACTGCTGCAACAGGCAGAAGAGTTATGCAGACATCCGCAGAAGACAAGTAGAGTTTCAGGAGGGGGATTTGGTATTGCTCAAGGTGTCTCCAATGAAAGGGATGATTCGGTTTGGGAAGAAAGGTAAGCTGGCTCCACGGTACATCGGACCCTTTGAAGTCTTGCAAAAGATTGGGAATGTATCGTACAACCTGGACTTGCCTGCTTCAATGGAGAGAATCCATCCGGTTTTTCATGTTTTCATGTTAAGAAAGTTCGTGTCAGATTCGAGCAAGGTTCTTAGTGAGCCTGATGTGGAGATCCAAGAAGATCTCACCTATGTTGAACAGCCAGTACGGATCTTAGACACCCAGATCAGAAAGTTGAGAAACAAGGAAATCCCGATGGTGAAAGTCCTTTGGAATCACCACAACATAGAGGAGTGTACCTGGGAGACACGGGAGTCCATGCTCCAGCAATATCCTCATCTCTTTTGAAGTAAGTACTATGTGTTTTATGTTAATGTGTATGTTTTATGCTTTGTATGTTCATGTCTTATGCTATGCCAGGTTTGTTGGTGAACATTCGGGGACGAATGTTCTTAAGGGGGGAAGAATATAATACCCGGCTAGACTCCGGTATCAGAATCCCTACCGTCCAGTGGGATCTCGGATGTCGAAAAACCTCTAGAAGGGTAAAGTCATGTTTTCATAGAATGTTTTAATGTATTTTATGGTTTTAATCAAGTAAGAAATGAGTTTTTGCATGAAAATAATCTTGGAGGAAGACCCAGGTTCGGCCGCCGAACGTGCATGCGCTTCGGGTGTGCCTTAGGCCCCCGAAACCATGAGTGAGGAAAGTCCAGGTTCGGCCGCCGAACCTTATGTTCGGCCGCCGAACATGGCATGCATGCGGGGGCACGTTCGGCTCCCGAATGTGGCCTGGCCAGCCACCTATAAAGGGGTCCCTTAGCCGAAATGGGCGAGCTTTTCTCCCCATCTTCGGCCAAGGTGAGCTCTCCACCGTCCCTCACCAATTTTTGAGTTCTTCCTTCAGATCTTTCAAGATTTTCACAAGTTTTCATTTTGTTTTGAAGATTTTCGAGTATAAAGCAAGTTTTGGAGCTTTTGAAGTTCAAGAAACTCAATCTCTCCCATCTCCGAGCTAGGGTCGTTTTCCTCTTGATCTTCAAGAGGTAAGGGCCGATCTTGAGCTCACTGTATGTTTTAAACAAGTTTTAAGTTGATCTATGGGGTAGAAATGCATGTTTAGGTTTTGGTTGGTTTTATGAGTTATGTTAAGTTTTTGAGCAATGTATGATGTTTGTGGTTGCTTGATGTGTTATAGTTGGGGTTTAAGATAGTTTGAAGCCCCTAGGAGCTTGTTTGCTTGAGTATGCATGTTGTAGATCAGGTTTATGCATGTTTGAAAGGTTTGGGAGGCGTTTGTGCATGTTGGAGTTGAGCTTCTGCCACTTTGGAGAAACTCAGGTTCGGCCGCCGAATGGACTCTCGGCCGCCGAACCCGCTTGTGGAGGCAGCCTTCGGCTGCCGAAGCCTGCCCCCGAAAGAGGACTTTCGTCTCTGGAGGGCAGTTTCGGCCGCCGAAAGTGCCGCCGAACATGCATGAGTTTCGTCTCAATCTGGGAGTTTCGGCCGCCGAACCTGCCGCCGAAAGTACCCTGTCCAGCCATTTCTTGCATGTTTTCTATGATCGTTTTGAGGTGTTTTAGGGGGTTTTTGGGGGATGTTTTAGAGTTATGTTTATGTATGTTTGGTCCCTCATCTGAGTCCACCTGTGTAGGTTCGGACCCGAGGAACCGAGGAGGTCAGCAGTGTTAGCTGCTTCAGAGTCCCTAGAACATCAGCCAGAGGTGAGTGGAACAGAACTATGCTTTAAAATTTAATAAAATGTTTAGCATGATCCATGCATCATAAATGCTATGTTTACGTAGGTTGTATTGCATTAATAATCATGAATATGATGCATTGCATTTTTATTGTTGATGTGGATGGATATTGGATGACCCACTAGCTCTCAGTATGTAACATAGAAAGTCCAGGGCTGCCCATGCCACGCGTCCTGGCACCATGTCAGAAAGTCCCGAGCTGCCCATGCCACGCGTCCGGGCAAATGTATGATTGTTTATGAGAAAGGAGAGTTATTGGTGACAAGTCCGTCCTTGATGTGAAATGTCTGTGCTATGATGCATTCCATGAAAGCATGAATAATTAAAATGTTTTATGGTTCTGCTCACTGGGCTTTTTAGCTCACCCCGTTCCCTTAACCCCCAGATGTGCAAGTACAGGATAGAGCAAGAGGTCGGATAGAATAAAGTTTTGGTTATGTAATAGCTAGTAGTGGACATGATGGATGTTGTAATGTAATGTTGAGTTATGTAATGTAATGACGGGATTGAGGTTTAGAAGAGTGCTTGACCCCAGCTGTGTAATCCCTTTATGAATGCATGATCTTTTAATGATGTTTATGTTTTACCAAACTTAATGCATGATTATGGTACCCCATTGGAGCATTGATGAGGACTCCATGGTGGGGTTAATGTTAATGTCTACGTAAATGCATGCACAGGTTGAGTTTGGTTCATGAATGAAAAGAAAAGTTTTAATTTTTATGTATGTTGTTGATCATGTATGGGATTAAACAGGTTCACAGGATGTATGTTAGGCTTGCTACGGGTCCCGGCGGCCTTAAGCCGATCTGGATCCTAGCGCCGGTAGCGGTCCGATTTCCGGGCTGTTACAAACTTATTTAGCTAAAATTATTTAGAACTTATTAATTTTAAACTAAAATTTATTATAGCTTCGTACACTATTTAAGATTAGACTCAATAAACGTTTGGGTTGTCTTAGCTCATTTTCTAAACGAACCAAATTTGAACTTATTAATATTCAATTCAAGTTCAAAATGGGTTGAACTTGAATTGTCGAACTCAAAAAATTCTTATCAAACCAAACTTGAGCTCTTTAAAACTCAACTCAGCTCGGTTCATTTACACCTCGAACTAAAAAAGACCTAACATTTCCTTTATTTTGTACTTTAATCAAAACGTTTTAGTTTTGGATGAATTGGCCCAATATTTACATTTAAATATAATTTCGACCAATTTTCAGAAATCAAAATGTGGGAGTTCAGGTGACATGCTAAATCTAACATTTTATTATTCTTTAGTCTGACATAATTTTTCCTAAAAATATGCTAATTAACATGATAACCTATTGAATTTTAGAAGATATAGATATATATGGAAAATGGCTTCATGCCAAATATTCATAATTTTGTCATAAACACATTTTTATTCTCTTTGTGATAATAAAAAATAATATGTATTTGCTGCTCCAAAAATAATACTAGCAGCCTAGGAAATGTATAGATGCATATACATTCATTCCAAAATAATTAAAGCTTACAAAATAAATTTTAGTTGACCCGACCTTCACTATACTATGCAACTGGTGAAGTGGATGCAAGGACAAACTCAAAAATAATACTGCTAGACTGGATCACCAAAAAGAATATGGAATATTAAAATATAATGGGTGAGTACAATTACTTAGTTAGGGGATAAATAAATAATAAAAGGAGAAAAAGATAAGATTTTGATACTTAATAGTGCCACATAATATGCTAAAGTGAATCAGCGGGATAAATATAATCATTTTAAATAACACTATCAAGCTAAAATACAATCTGTCAAAATCATTTATTGAATAACATAAAAAAAATTCATAAAGGGGCCAATACACTCATAACATGCCTCTTGGCATCTCAGGTGCAATAAATAAAAATACTGGCAGAGAACAATGGTGGTATCTTGAGCTCCATGATGACAATATTAGTCCAAGAGTAAATAAAATTATGCTAGTCATATACATGTCAGAACTATCCCTAAAGGGCCGCTACTCAATATACACTCCAAAGGTTATGTGTATATCAAGTGTTGTTCTAAAGACAATATAAAAATAAGATGAACTGAGAATGAATCACATATCATAAAGGTATTATCTAATCAATGCATATACAAGTATAATTGGCTATTTATTCAGCTGTAATTTAAATTTTTTATTTATTTATTTGAAGAGCATAAATGTACCATTATCTATTTCTATTTTTCTACAATAAAATATCACATATAGATATATATTTAATAAAAATACAAATATTATAAATTTATTCATTCACCTGTATTAAAGATAGAATAAAGCTTCGGTATCAGGAGCACTCCTAGGATCTAGAACAAGAGTTGAGCCCTCTTCTAAAATTATAAAAAAATATAATGCATCAAGAATGGAATTTAAATCCTGAAATATGGAATGTGGAATGTGGAATGTGAAATGCATAATTAATTTCTGAAAATTCTAATAAAAATTCGGCAGCATTCTTGCATAATCTAGACTTTCCTCAATTTTTCAAAGACTCAACCAACTCAATAATCATCACAAATAATTCAAAATGCCCATTTGGAGCCTTCAACTAAATATTTGTAAAAATTTCACCATTTTCCATTTATCTCTACTCTTCCATTCTAACCATATATTTTATTTCTTTCAATACACCCATTTAAGTTCTTTCCAACATTAAATTTTAGCTTTTTCAATATTAATATATAATCCAATAATTATCATAGATCCAAGATTACTCAATACATATTTTTAGTTCTAACAATATAATAACTATTGAAGAAAATGAACCTCAAATCTCTAATACATGGTAAAATCCTCCTTTTAATATCTTCCTCTTATAATAATTAGGAACCTAATATAACAAAAATAACTCATTGAACAAAACTCCTAAATAAAGAAGAATCAATTCATAAATCAACATTTAACTCTCCATAATCTCAAATCATAAAAAATATTCCTTTATAAAAAATGTCCCGATTTAACATTTAATATATGGAATGTATCTGCAATGTTGAATTATATTAGTTCTTATTTATTAGTCATTGACCTATTGAATGAAATTCTAAATCCAATTTGATAATTTCATTCCATTTTGCACAAAGATTTCATGATTAATGCTAGCAGAGAACAAATGGCATATTCTATAACTTAATCTAAGGTGATGAATCCTATCTCAATCACATAAACACCTTCATACAATTTCTAATATATCCAATTCATCCTCATTTATTACTTATGAACCCTGCATAAAGTGAATCAAAATATAGAAGTCCCTATATAAGATTATTTATTGATTTCAAGTCAAAAGATTACTTACAAAACCATCACTTGAGCAATCCATAGACATAAGTTATTTTCCATAAGGATTTCTCAGGTGGGTCAGTTCAGTGCACTTATTTATAAAATATGCACCTACATATTAGTTCTAGATGTCTCACATATCTCAATTTATGAGATTAGTTGCTTTCTTTAAAAGGAAAAACATAATATATATCAGTCTCAACAGCTCTAATCATTGTCCAATCATGATAAAAACACCAACCAGGAATATGCGAAGATATTACTTAAATGCAATAGGAATCTCATAATTATAACCACATTATAATTTCTTTTGCGCAGTAATATAGTCTCATAAACTTTATCTTTACTGGAGATTCAATTAAATTAACACTAAGATAAATAAAAGCCTTTATAAAATGTATTTAAATACTTAAAATACATGAAAAATAATATCCAACTCTAATAAAAAAATTGGCTATAGGGCATTCCTAACAATATCTCAATTGCACTAAAGCCAATCACCCATGTGACTTATTCCATAAGTATAAATACAATAATTATGTTTTTACTGGAACAATGTTTTAGTAAGAGAATCTTCAAGATTCTCATTAGTGGAACTCGTTTTATCTCCACATCTTTCTTCAATGATTTCTCTAATAATTTGGAATCACCTAAGTACATACTTAAATCTTTAATGAGACCTGATTCCTTTGTTTATGCAACAGTTTTATTGTTATGACAGTTCAATATAACTGGATCAACAATGTTAGGAACTATACCAAGTTTAAAAATGAACTTCTTGATCTAAAACTGTCTTCTTTACTGCCTAGGACACAGAAGTATACTTGGCCTTTATTATAGAATCTGTAATGGCCTCTAATTTGGAACCTTTCCAACTCGCTACCCACTATTTAGAGTAAAATTGTAACCAGATTAAGATTTATTATCATCAAAATCTAATTGGAAATTCACATCCGAATATCCATGAACTTTGAGTTCATTAGTCCCTTCAAGTGACATAGTCAGAAATCTTTTCTTAGAGTCCTCCATTCTAAATCATTTTAGTACTTTATCAATGTAAGTAGATTTGGATAAGCCAACCTAATTATTTCTGACTTCTTTGTATAAAACATCATAATATGGTTACTTTATATTTAATTATTTTAATTTTTATAAATTTTAGTATTAAATATGTTATAATTTTATTTTAGGTATTTAATGGACTAATATAAAATAGTAAAGAGAGATAAGTATATATTTGGTGGGCTTTGATCCATAAGGTCTAACTGTCCAACTGGTGCTCACCACTATCTTCTCTGCCTCTGCATTATTCCTTCTTTCATATATTTACAATTCAGATTTCATATATTTCCTTGCATACTTTTATCTTTTAAATTGAATTTTATTATGTGATCTACCACTTGGGAGAATTTGTTTTCTCTCTCTCCCTTCTTCTTTTCTTTAATTCGTTGTTGTGAATGGAATTTGTAAATTAAATAATTTTATTATATGATTTTATCGGCAAAGGTGGCACAGATTTGCATTTTAAAGGCTCCACGGATAATTTTGCAAGTCTTTTACGAGAACGTAGAAATCTTTTACTATTACGATCTGATTGTACTTTTTGCTGTTTGTTTTGGGAAAAAAATTTTTTTTTGAGGTTTGATATTTTTTACATGGTGTAATTATTCAGTATTTTTTTTATGCTGTGAAATTTCTCGAATTAATAATAATATTTATCGTATTAGAATAAATAAATAAACGAATTATACTCTGAAAATATAAAAATAATCTGAAATTCATTCTGATACAGGCCAAACATTCATGAGTTTTTAAAAGTTTTAGAATTTTAAGAACTAAAATTATAATTTTTAAATAGTAGAGTTTTTATTACATGGTGTAATTACTCGTTCAGTATTTTTTTTTCATGCCGTAAAATTTCTCACATTAAGAATAATATTTATCATATTACGATAAATAAGTAGATGAATTGTGCTCTCAAAATATAAAAACAATCTGAAATTCATTCTGACACAAGCCAAACATTCATGAGTTTTCAAAAGCTCCAGAGAGCCCCACAAATCAACAACACATACAATTTCATCATTTGAGTGGTAAAAATAAATAAATAAAATACATGAACTGTTGTTAGAAATTCTATGAAGTTTTCATCCATCCAAAGGCTGGCTATAGGAATTTCAAGTAGACAAATTATTGAAAACTGCATTATGAAGAACCAGACTGGATTTGTTAAATTGTACAATAGAGAAACGACAGCGTTTAGGGAAGTGCACAAATTCTTCAAAATTGCACTATCTAGAACCAGACTGGAGTTGTTATATCAAATCATAAAACGACAGCGTATAAGACTTTTTGGGTGCGACGTTGCTTCATTGTCCGCTATGGAATTCCATAGAGATGTATGATTGGCTAATGATTTCAAGGATAGGTTCATAATGAGTCGGAAAAGATCCATCCAGAAAAGTAGCGTACACTATCAAACTAATACCCCAAGAATTTGCTAAAATATCAAAACTACCACAGATTCTTTCAAAATTTTCTTTTGGACATATGTGCCCTTTTAAGTCTTATTTTATCACAGATAAAACCAAATGAACTAAAAGACATTCGACACCTGTAAATAAGAAATTCGTTTTAGGGCAAAAATGAGATTAAAAATACTTGGGATCACGTGACTCCCGTTGGTCAAAGCTGGAGGAGGCGTTGAGCTTTCGTGGCTGGTTCCCGTGACGCGCATTGTCTTTGCGAAGAAAGCAATTTTTCATGATCCAAAATCAGAACGGAAAACAAAAAGGACTTTCTTGCATACGTAGTAGCATTGTTTATATCTCGAATGTTTTGAAGTAAAATATTTTAAAATTTAGAAAAATATTTTTTTAAGAAAAAGTAATTTTTTTAAAAAACAATTTAATTTTCTCTTTAACTAAAAAAATATTTTGTATTAATTAATTTTTTAAAGTATTTCAAATATCAAAAAGTATAAAAAAAATATCTCTCAACAAATTAATGGGAACTAAATTATTTGTCTAACAACTGATTGACAAAATTGACTCAACCAGCTCGTGAATCTAATGGATCAAAGTTTTATAGATGTACTTGAAATATTATGTAAATAAGAATTATTTTATAAATATGATTTAGTCAAAACGCCTGGCCTCTTTGCCACCTCGGGCTTTCCACTGGCGTCGTGAACAGCTCTTAACATCCATTCACCCTCACGGGTTCCTGGCAGGATTTGTCCCCTTGGGTTCTTGCATCGAGTGCATCCTTCCCCAAAGTGGATTTGGCCCAAATTTCCCTTTGGAAATTAGGTCGCCTCCCCCACTACTCGAACCCTTGACCTCCCACTTTAAGGGAATAGTCTGGTGAGAGTGAGTACCAATTGCCTTTTTATGTAACAGCCCGGACGTGACCCCCCGGCACTGTTACCGCTCACAGCCCGTGACCTTCCTCTGGGCCCAGCCACTGTGAGCAGCTCTTAACATCCCTTCACCCTCACGGGTTCCAGACAGGATTTGTCCCTCGGGGGAGCCATTACGGCCCGCCCTAACCCGAGTGGATTTGGCCCAATTCCTTCTATTTAAAATATAAATTTTATAAAATATAATTATTCAATTCATAAACTTTATAAAATATAACTATTTAACCCCTAAAAAATTAAAATACATATAAATCATGTACGCATATAAAAATTAAATAGTTACACTTTCATAAAAATCAAATATTAAAAGTTAATAATAAAAGTATCAAGATACCAACTGACTTTTTAGATAAAGTTCCAGAGTCAAATTATATATCATACTTTTTAAATTTTTTCATAACTAAGAGAGTTTATCTTAGTATATAACCTCGTCAAACAAGCTTATAAACTCTACAATAAGCTAAATTGTTTATTTATATTATTTTCCGGACTTGTAAGCGTAATAAAAGAAATAAGGTGAAGGATCAGATTTTTAATTTGGTATTTAGAAGTACTAAATTTATAAATTGATTTAACTAAATAATTTATTTATTAATGATTAGACCAAATTTAGACCATTTTATTATGTTGTTATTAATGTTAATTTGCACATCTTCTGCCTAATTTTGTGGTTTTGAACTTATTTTGCAGAAAATGGTGTAAAACGATAATTTAGTGAAAATGCTCTTAAAACTGCCTAAAATAGGACAAAGGAGAATAAACATGTTTGCACAAGCCAAGTTGTAGCTGAAGAGGAGATAAATAAGGAAAGTACATTCAGCAGAGTAATTGGAAATTCAAATTTCAAATCCTCAGGAAGTCTTTCCCTTATTGAGGAAGCCAAATCTCAAGAAGATGCTCTTGCCTCCCAATGATTCAGAATTCAAAATTCAAAGGAGAACATTCAAAATTCAAAAGTCAAAATTCAAAAGAAGGCTCCACCTCATCAAGGAAATCTAGAGCAACACCTTTCATCTATAGAAGAGAATATAAGGAGCCGCCCCACCCGGGGACTCTTCTCCCATTCGGCGCACACCTCTCTCCAAAGCCAAGCCGTTGGCCACACTTCTCTTCTCCTTCTCTTTCTTTTATTTTGTATTTTGTTTTAGCCATGAGTGGCTAAAACCTTTTTTTCTAGTTGTATATTAGGTGAAACTTTAGTTGCTTTATGGATTGGGAGATCTGAACATACATTGTTTATCTTTTGTTTTTCAATATTTATGCAATTTCATACTTAATTCCATTGTTGCTTTGTGGTTTAGATCAATATGGCCAATTGATTCTTGATTGCAAGGTAATAATTTGTTAGTTTAGATAGTTTTAAGTCCATAATTGCTTGAATTATTCAAACACAAGTAACTCTTGGTGTAAAAACTAAGGAAATTGTATGATCTAGCTATATCACCATGCGTTTGGGTAGCTAGAATTTGGTCTCTCTATTTCTTAATGCAATTGACAGTTGTTAGATGCCAAAAGCTCAAGGACGTTCCTTGGCAACTTGTTGATTAGTGATTAGTTAGAGGACGTTCTCTAATTAATTTATGCTTAAGGAGGGATATGGTGGTGAGAAGCGTCTTTCACCTCCATTAGGGGTGAGCATTATTCGATTCAAATCGAAAAAATCGACCGAACCGAATTAATTTTAAAATTCAGTTCGGTTTTTTATTCAATTCGGTTCGGTTCGATTTTTAATTTCAGAAATTTTGATTATTTCGGTTTGATTTGCTTTTGATCAGAAAAAAATTGAAAAAATCGAACCGAACTAATTAGTGATAATAATATATTATTTTTAATAATATAGAGAAATTAAATTATATTAAAATTAAAATATTTTAATTAAATTTTAAAAAACTAAAAATAAAATGTAAAAAATAAAAAAATTATTAAAAATTAAAACCGATTAAACCGAATCGAATCGAATCAGACCAGTTCGGTTCGATTCAATTTCTGATCAAAATCAGTTCAGTTTGGTTTTTATAAATACTAAAATTTTGATTTTCAGTTTATTCGGTTCGATTTGATTTTGAACCGAACCGACCGAATGCTCAGCCCTAACCTCCATAACTAATTTATTGAATCAAATAAAGGAATCTTTGTATCAATGATCAATCCCAACAACTGAAGTGGATCCAATTCTTCAACTAGAGCTTTTCTCATATTTGAATTCCTTTAATTATTTGGTTTACTTTATTGCTTTCAGTATTATTTTAACTCATCAATCTCAAAATCCCTCTTTTATTTTATTTTCAGTTTATTTACTTGGTCTTGATAAGAAAAATAGGTAAGTATCAATTCCCTGTGGATTCGATCCTTTTGTCCCTATCTGCAGTTGTAAAATTATTGATAACCAAAAAGGTTATTTTTGACCGGCTTCGACAACTGCACAGTAAAAAATTGGTGCCGTTGCTGGGGAGTTGATTTAACTAATTTATTTTTCTTTCATGACCAGGGCTGGACGCAAGGAAACTCTGCCTTACGATCCAGAAATTGAGCATACAATCAAGCGACTTGGGAAGCAAGCAACTCGACTTTGGGAGCAAGCCACCATCGAATATGCCCCCAAGGAACCCTGCCATCGCAGGAACTGATTCAGAACCTTCTGAACTTCACCAAACAGGCGCAGAAATGGCTGAAAACAATGCACAACCTGCTACCCATGCTGAACCTGCTGTCCATGATGAACTAATACGAGAAAATCCAGCAATGAGGCCACCAATGCCAAGAGAAAGGACACTGAGAGAGTTGGCAGCCCCTATAGGTGATCAAGCACCTCTCTGCATCACCTATCTACCATTGACAGTCCCTTTTGAGCTCAAAACAGGTTTGATATATCTACTACCTAAATTTAGAGGTTTGGAGAATGAGAATCCACATAAGCACTTGAAAGAATTTCACATTGTATGTTCATCCATGAGGCCGCAAGGCATAACTGAAGAGCATGTAAAACTGAGAGCATTCCCATTCTCACTTGATGATTATGCCAAAGATTGGTTATTTTACTTACCACCTGGATCAATCACTTCTTGGGATGGTATGGTAAGAGCTTTTCTGAACAAATATTTCCCAACTTCTAAAGCCATAGGCATAAGAAGAGAGATAAGTGGCATTAAGCAAAAAGAAACTGAAGATTTGTATGATTTTTGGGAAAGATTTAAGAGATTGTGTACAAGCTGTCCTCAATATGACATTTCAGATAAATCACTCATAGGATTCTTCTATGGAGGTTTGCTACCATCCGAAAGGAAATTCATTGATGTAGCATGTGGAGGTTCAATTGAAGATAGAACACCTCAAGCAATCAGAGAGTTGATTTCAACACTTGCAGCAGCATCTAAACAATATGGAGATGAAAAGCAGCTGCAAAGAGAAGTCGATGAGGTAAGTACATCTGTTTTCACTTCTCAAATTTCTGAACTAACCTCTGCTGTGAGAAGTCTTATCTTAGTCAAGCTCAACAAGCTCAACAACTTCAGCAAATCAGACCATGTGGGATATGTACACATGTAGGACACCCAACTAATCAATGTCCTACACTTCATAAGGATGACTAGCAACTAAATGCAATTGGAGGATTCAATAGTCAGCCAAGACATGATCCCTACTCTAACACCTACAATCTAGGTTGGAGGGACCATCCGAACTTCAGCTATGCAAGGGCTAACAACTACCAGAACTATTAAAGAAATCCACTGTAATGACCCGAAAATCGGACCGTTACCGGCGCTAGGATATAGATCTGCTTAAGGCCGCCGGGACCCGTAGCAAGCCAAATATTCATCCTGTATACCTGTTTAATCCCATACATGATCAACACATATATAAAAATTTTGAACCTTCTCATTCATTTACCAAACTCAACCTGTGCATGCACTATTCATATACATAATCATCAACCCCACACTGGAGTCCTCAACAATACTCCAATGGGGTAACATAACATTTATTAAGTTTGGTTTACATAAATATCATTAAAATCATGTACTCAAAGGGGATTAACAACATACTAGGGTCAAGCACAATTCTATCTTCAATAACACCATTACATTACATAACTGTTTGATGCTATTCATTACATTACTGTACTAAACATTACATTTCATTATTTATCATGTCCACCACTAGCTATTACATGACCATGACTTTACTCTAGCTGACCTCCTGGTCCATCCCGTACCTGCAAACCTGGGGGATTAAGGGAGTAGGGTGAGCTACTAGAGCCCAGTGAGCAGAATAATAAAACATTTAAAACATATGCTATCATGGAATGCATCACATCACAGACAAATCACATCAAGAATGAATTTGTCACCTATAGCCCTCTACACATTCCAATAGTGCCAGGGGCGTAGAATGGGCCTCACTGGTCTTTTCTCTTACATAGCATAACATAACATAACATTCCATTAATGCTAGGGGCGTAGAATGGGCCTCACTGGTCCTTCTCTTACATAGTGCTAGGGGCGTAGAATGGGCCTCACTGGTCTTTCACCGTATCATTACCATCTCATAACATATCATATCATAGTGAGGGCCAAAGGATCATCCAATATTCATCCACATCATTAACATATTATGCAATGCAACATATTCGTGAATTCTAATGCAAGCACCCTAATATATCTCATGGCATTCATGATGCGTGAATCATGCTAAGAACTGATTTATTTATTTTAAAGCATAAAGAGTTATTCCACTCACCTTAGGCTACTCTGACAAAATACTGAAGCAGCTGACTCAATGCTGGGGTCCTCGATTCCTCGGGTCCGAACCTACACAGGTGGACTCAAATGAGGGACCAACAAATATGAACATGACTCTAAAATACTCCCTCAAAAACCCCCTAAAACACCTTAAAACAATCAAAGAAATCATGCAAACGAGGGCTGAACAGGGCACTTTCGGCGGCAGGTTTGGCGGCCGAAAGTTCCCTCCAGAGACGAAACTCATGCATATTCGGCGGCACCTTCGGCGGCCGAAACTCCCTTCCAGAGCCAAAAGTCCACTTTCGGGGGCAGGGTTCGGCAACTAAAAGGCTTGCCTCCACAGGCAGGTTCGGCGGCCGAAAGTCTTTTCGGCTGCCGAACCTGAGTTCTTCCAAAGGGCAGAACTCAGCCTCCAACATGCACATTTCCTCCCAAACCATTCAATCATGCATTTACCTATTATACAACAAGCAAACTCAAGCCAACAAGCATATAGGGGTCTCAAACTATCCTAAACCCCAACGACAATACATCAAACATACATATACAACTCACATTGCTCATAAACACAATATAAACCAAAAACTCAACATAAACCTATACATGCATTTCTACCCCAAGAAACTTCATAAAACTCAACTAAAACATGAAAATAAGTGTGGATCTACTCTTACCTCTTGAAGATCGAGAGGGAAGACGATCCAACTCGGAGATGGGGGAGATCTCGCTCCTTGGGTCTCCAAGTTCCAAAACTTGCTCTTTTGCTTAAATATCTTCAAACCAAGATAAAACTTGTTAAAACATGAAAGATTGAAGGAAAAACATCAAAAACGACCATGGGAGAGCATGGACTCACCGTTGGCCGAAAATGGGGGGAAAGCTCGCCCGTTTCGGCCATGGAGCCCTCTTATAGGGGCTGGCCAGACCACCTTTCGGCAGCCTAAAGTGCCTCCAAAACTCATGCAAGTTCGGCGGCCGAACATGAGGTTCGGCGGCTGAACCTTTGCCTCTTTCGGAAGCCTAATTTGCCCCCCTAAACCATCCAATGTTCGGCGGCCGAACTTGAGGTTTGGCGGCCGAACCTGGAAATGCCTCTATAGTCTTTTTCATTCAAAACTCAATTCCTTTCTTACTTAAAACCATAAAATACATTAAAACATTTTATAAAAACATGATTTTACCCTTCTAGAGGTTTCCGATATCCGAGATTCCACCGGACGGTAGGGATTCCGATACCGGAGTCTAGCCGGGTATTACATTCTTCCCCCCTTAAGAACATTCGTCCCCGAATGTTCACTAAACAAACATAGAATAGCATAAAACATCAACACACATACAAAGCACATAAAACTCACCTTAGAAGAGATGAGGATATTGCTGGAGCATGGACTCCCGTGTCTCCCAGGTACACTCTTCGATGTTGTGGTGATTCCAAAGGACTTTCACCATCGGGATTTCCTTGTTTCTTAACTTTCTGATCTGGGTGTCTAGGATCCGTACTGGCTGCTCAACGTAAGTGAGATCTTCTTGGATCTCCACATTAGGCTCACTAAGAACCTTGCCCGGATCTGACACGAATTTTCTCAACATAGAAACATGGAAAACTGGATGGATTCTCTCCATTGAAGCAGGTAAGTCCAACTTGTACGATACATTCCCAATCTTCTACAAGATCTCAAAGGGTCTGATGTACCGTGGAGCTAGCTTACCTTTCTTCCCGAACCGAATCACCCCTTTCATTGGAGACACCTTGAGCAATACCAAATCCCCCTCCTGAAACTCTACTAGCCTTCTGCGGATATCTGCATAACTCTTTTGTCCGCTAACAACAGTCTTGATCCTTTCTCTGATTATGGCACCACCCTACTGGTGATCTCTACTAGCTCAGGCCCTGCCAAGGCCTTCTCTCCTACTTCTTCCCAGCAAACAGGCGACTTGCACTTCCTTCCATACAAAGCCTCATATGGAGCCATCCCTATGCTAGCATGATGGCTGTTATTGTAGGCAAACTCCACCAAGGGTAGATGCTGCCTCCAAGAACCGCCAAAATCTAGCACACACATTCTGAGAATATCTTCTATTGTTTGGATGGTCCTCTCTGATTGTCCGTCCGTCTGTGGATGGAAAGCAGTGCTAAAATCCAACCTGGTACCCATGGCATTCTGCAGACTCCGCCAAAACCTGGAGGTGAACTGGGGTCCTCTATCAGACACTATTGAAACAGGAACCCCATGCAACCTGACAACCTCATCAACATACACCTGCGCCAACTTGTCCACAGAATAGCCACTCCTGACAGGGATGAAGTGAGCAGATTTGGTCAGTCTGTCCACAATCACCCATATGGAGTCCAATCTGTTGGACGCTGCCGGTAACCCCACCACGAAGTCCATAGCTATATTCTCCCATTTCCACTCTGGAATAGGTAGTGGGCTAAGCATTCCAACCGACTTCTGATGTTCCAGCTTCACCCTCTGACATACTTCGCAGGCTGACACGAACTGTGCCACTTCCCTTTTCATAGCTGGCCACCAATACACTCTCTTTAGATCCTGATACATTTTGGTGGCTCCAGAGTGAACACTGTATCTGGCATTATGAGCTTCCCTCATAATGTCTCCCTTTAAACCCACGTCGTCTGGTACACACAATCTATTCCCATAGCGGAGGATCCCCTTGCTGTCAAATCTGAACTCTTCGTTCTTGCCTGACTGAACAGTCTTGGCAATCTTTACTAACTCTGGGTCCTCATGTTGTTTTTGAGCCACCTGCTCCAGAAACACGGGTGTCACTCTCATTTGGGCTATCAAAGCACCTGTACCAGACAACTCCAACTGCAAGCCTTCATTAATGAGCTCGAAGAACTGCCTCACCACTGGCCTCCTCTCTGCTGTGATATGGGACAAACTGCCAAGTGATTTCTGGCTTAAGGCGTCTGCCACAATATTCGCCTTACCCGGATGGTACTGAATCTTGCAATCATAGTCACTAAGCAGTTCTACCCATCTCCTTTGCCTCAGATTTAACTCTCTCTGACTCAAGCTGTACTGCAGGCTCTTATGATCTGTGAAGATCTCACATTTTACCCCATAAAGGTAATGCCTCCACATCTTGAGTGCAAAGATTACAGCTGCCATTTCTAGGTCATGTGTAGGGTAATTCAACTCGTGCTTCTTCAGCTGCCTAGAAGCATAAGCAATCACCCTTTCATTATGCATCAGCACACAACCTAATCCAACACGGGACGCATCACAGAAAACCATGAAGTCTTCATTACTAGTTGACAGAGCTAACACCGGTGCCGACATCAACCTTTTCTTCAGCTCTTCAAAGCTCTCTTCACACTGGTCGGTCCATACAAACCTCTGGTTCTTCTTAGTCAGTCTGGTTATGAAAGCTGCAATCTTAGAGAAGTCCTGAACGAACCTCCTGTAGTAACCTGCCAAACCCAAGAAGCTCTTAATCTCTGTCACTGTAGTGGGTCTAGGCCAGTTAGCTACAGCTTCCACCTTCTTAGGGTCCACCTCGATTCCATTTTCTGAGACAACATGCCCCAAGAATGAAATGCTCCTCTGCCAGAACTCACACTTGGAGAACTTGGCATACAAGCCGTGTTCCCTCAAGGTCTGCAAAACCAACCTCAGATGATGGGCATGCTCCTCTGCATTCTTGGAATACACTAAGATATCATCTATGAAGATAATAACAAAGTGATCCAGGTACTGATTGAAAACTCTGTTCATGAGATCCATGAATGCTGCAAGGGCATTGGTTAACTCGAACGGCATTACAAGGAACTCATAGTGCCCATATCTGGTCCTGAACGCTGTCTTCGGCACATCCTCTTCTCTTATCCTCAGTTGATGGTACCCGGATCTCAGATCTATCTTGGAGAAACAACCTGCTCCTGCCAGCTGGTCGAATAGATCATCGATCCTAGGCAACGGGTACTTGTTCTTGGTAGTGACTTTGTTCAACTGCTTGTAGTCGATACAAAGTCTAAGGGATCCATCTTTCTTTTTCACAAACAGCACTGGAGCACCCCAAGGTGAGGTACTCGGTCGGATGAAGCCCTTATCTACCAGCTCTTGCAACTGCTCTTTAAGCTCCTTCAATTCTGCTGGTGCCATCCTATAGGGAGGGATAGAGATCGGTCTGGTTCCAGGCATCAATTCAATTTCAAACTCTATCTCCCTAGCAAGTGGTAAACCTGGCAGCTCGTCTGGGAAAACATCAAAAAACTCTCTGACCACGGGCACTGAGGCGGGCTCTCTGACATGACTATCCAGCTCTCTCACATGAGCTAGAAAACCCTGACAACCCCTCCTGAGCAGCCTACAAGCTTGTAGGGCTGATATCAAACCTCTAGGTGTACCCCTTCTGTCTCCTCTGAAGACAACCTCTGACCCATCCTGACATCTGAACCTGACTACCTTGCCTCTGCAGTCCAAGGTAGCACCATGGGTAGATAGCCAATCCATCCCTAGAATGACATCAAAATCTGTCAAATCTAGAACCACAAGGTCGGCAGAAAGGCATCTTTCCTCAACAAAAACTGGACTACATTGGCAGACTGACTCTGCCACTGACGGGTCGCACTTGGGTCCACTGACCCATAGGGGACACTTTAACCCAGAGACCATCAATCCCAACATCTTGACGGCTCTCGGAGCAATAAAATAATGCGATGCACCAGGGTCCATTAAGGCATAAACATCTGAACAACCAATGATGAGATTACCTGACACCACGGTGTTGGATGTGTTCGCCTCCTGTTGAGTCATGGTGAAGATCCGTGCTGGAGCTGATGGACCTTCACCCCTGAAACCCGCTGAAGAAGAGGCTGCCCCTCTCCCTCTACCTCTGCCACTAGCCTGAGCCGCAGCTGGAGCTGCTGGCTGAGCCACACTACCCGAAGCTGTCTGCTGGGACGGTGCCACAAAAGCTGCTCTAGGACACTCCCGTGCCATGTGTCCTTCCTGCCCACATCTGAAGCAGGCTGTTGTCTCAAACTGACATATTCCCTTGTGCAGCTTCCCACATTTCACACATGCTGCATTATCTGAACCTGAGCTCGAGCCACTTCCTAATCCCAGACCTGACTTGATCTTGTTCAAGAACTTGTTCTTCTTTGACTTCTTGGTGGTTGTAATACCCGGCTAGACTTCGGTATCGAAATTTCTACCGTCCGATGGAATCTCGAGTGTCGGAGACCTCTAGAAGGGTAAAACCATATTTTCATAAAATGTTTTAATGTGTTTTATGTTTTAATCAAGAAAGAAAATGAGTTTTTGCTTGAAAATGATCTTGGAAGGAAGACCCAGGTTCGGCCGCCGAACCTCAAGTTCGGCCGCCGAACCTCAAGTTCGGCCGCCGAACATGCATGTACTTCGGGAGTGCTTTAAGCCCCCGAAAGCATAAGTGAGGGAAGTCCAGGTTCGGCCGCCAAACCTTATGTTCGGCCGCCGAACATGGCATGCATGCGGAGGCACGTTCGGCCCCCGAATGTGGCCTGGCCAGCCACCTATAAAAGGGTCCCTTAGCCGAAAATGGGTGACCTTTTCTCCCCATTTTCGGTCAAGGTGAGCTCTCCACTGTCCCTCATCGATCTTGAATTTCTTCCTTCAAATCTTTCACAATTTTCACAAGTTTTCACTTTGTTTTGAAGATTTTCGTGTATAAAGCAAGTTTTGGAGATTTGAGGTTCAAGGAACTCAATCTCTTCCATCTCCGAGCTAGGGTCGTTTTCCTCTCGATCTTCAAGAGGTAAGGGCCGATCTTGAGCTTACTATATGTTTTAAACAAGTTTTAAGTTGATTCATGGGGTAGAAATGCATGTTTAGGTTAGATGAGCATGGTTAGGTTTTATGTGAACTTGTGGACAATGTGAGTTGATGTGTTGTTGTTATGTGTTGTAGTTGGGGTTTAGGATAGTTTAAAGCCCCTAGGAGCTGATGTATGTTGCTATGCATGGTTTGGTTGAGTTTTATGCATGTTTGGAAGGTTTGGGAGGCATTTGTGCATGTTGGAGCTGAGTTTCTGCCACTTTGGAGAAACTCAGGTTCGGCCGCCGAATGTGCTTTCGGCCGCCGAACCCGCTTGTGGAAGCAGCCTTCAGCTGCCGAAGCCTGCCCCCGTGTAACGACCCGAAAATCAGACAGCTACCGGCGCTAGGATCCGGGTCGACTTAAGGCCGCCGGGACCCGTAGCAAGCCTGACATAAAACCTGTGAACCTGTATAATCCCATACATGATCAACAACATGCATAAAAAAATTAAAACTTTTCTTTCCATGAACATCAACCAACCTCAACCTGTGCATAACATTAACATAACATTGATCCCTCTGTGGGATCTCACCAGTGTCCCCAATGGGTGACAAAACATATGCTGAGTTGGTTTACATAAGTGACATAAAATAACCAAGATCATGTATAAAAAGGGATACAACATTCTATGGTCAAGCACACATCTAACATCCATAACATCATCTCATAACTATACTGTACTTTTACATTACAATTTGATCATGTCCATTGCTAGCTATTACATAAACATGACTTCTTTACTCTATCCGGACTCCCGCACCATACTGTACCTGCAAGCCTGGGGGTAGAGGGAGAGGGGTGAGCTAAAAGCCCAGTGAGTAGAGCTATTAAAACACATTAACACTATGCTCTATGAAATGCATCATAACACAAACAGTTCACATAAAGGTTGGGTGAACTTGTCACCAATCAGTCCAAGCTAACATAGTGCCAGGCCGTAGCATGGGATCCTGGTCTTCCTGTCATACATACATTACTTACCATTTTCCCAGGGCCTCCTCTAGGCTCCTGGTCTTCGAGTCCACAATCGTGCCAGGCCGTAGAATGGGGTCCTGGTCTTTCATTTCCGTGTCAGGCCGTAGAATGGGGTCCTGGTCTTCCTGTCATGGACTAATTGGGTCATCCAACATTCACCCACATCAACAACAATCGATGCAATGCGGCATATTCGTGATTTCTAATGCAATCATCCTATTGCATAATCATGATGCATGAAACATGATAAAACATTTAATTTAAAAGATTAAGTTTAGTTCCACTCACCTCTGGCTGACTCTGACAACACCGAAGCAGCTGAACTCACTGCTGGGGTCCTCGGTTCCTCGGGTCCGAACCTACACAGGTGGACTCAAATGAGGGACCAAACATGCTAGAACATAACTCTAAACTACTCCCCAAAAACCCCCTAAAACATCCTGAAAATATCACATAGAGATATGCATGAAATGGCTGAACAGGGCACTTTCGGCGGCACCTTCTGCGGCCGAAAGTCCTGGACAGATCCGAAAGTCAGGCACTTTCGGCGGCACCTTCGGCGGCCAAAAGTCCCAGACAGAGACGAAAGTCTCTTTTCGGGGGCAACTTCGGCAGCCGAATGCTGCCTCCACAAAGGGGGTTCGGCGGCCGAAACTCCCTTCGGCGGCCGAACCTGGTTTCTGCCAGAAGGGCAGAAACTTGGTTCAAACGAACCTCTTGCCTCCCAAAATCTCCAATCATGCATAATCTCGTTCTACAACATGCATACCACACATACATTACACCTAGGGGTCTCAAACTATCATATACCCCAACTACAACACTTCAAACACACAAAAATCAACATACATTGCTCAAATCATCAAAAATAACCAATAAACTCAACATATAACCTAACATGCATTTCTACCCATAGACTTAGCATAAAACTTACTTAAAACACATAAGGAGCTTAAGATCGGCTCTTACCTCTTGAAGATCGAGAGGGAGACGACCTAAACTTGGAGATCCACGAAAATGAGCTCCTGAGTTCCCAAAGCTCCAAAACTTGTTTCAAAAGCTTAAATCTTCAAAACCAAGTGGAAACAAGTGAAAATCTTGAAAGATTTAGAGGAAGAACATCAAAAATGGGTGAGAGACGGCGGAAAGCTCACCTTGGCCGAAAATGGGGAAAAAACTCGCCCATTTTCGGCTAAGGGACCCTTTTATAGTGGCTGGCCAGACCACGTTCGGGGGCCAAATGTGCCTCCGCATGCATGCCATGTTCGACGGCCGAACTTGACTTTCGGCGGCCGAACCTGGACTTCCCTCACTCATGCTTTCGGGGGCCTAACGTGCCTCCAAAATGCATGCATGTTCGGCGGCCGAACTTGTCTTTCGGCGGCCGAACCTGGGTTTTCCTCCAAGGACTTTTCATGCAAAAACTCATTTAATTCCATACTTAAAACCATTAAAAACATGAAAACATTTTACAAAAACATGATTTTACCCTCCTAGAGGTCTCCGACATCCGAGATCCCACCGGACGGTAGGAATTCCGGTATCGGAGTCTAGCCGGGTATTACACCCCGAAAGAGGACTTTCGTCTCTGGAGGGCAGTTTCGGCCGCCGAAAGTGCCGCCGAACATGCATGAGTTTCGTCTCTGTCTGGGATTTTCGGCCGCCGAAGGTGCCGCCAAACCTGCCTGACTTTCGGCTCTGGAGGGACTTTAGGCCGCCGAACCTGCCGCCGAAAGTGCCCTGTTCAGCCTTCCTTTGTATGTTTTGCATGATTGTTTTGAGATGTTTTAGGGGGATGTTTTTAGAGTCTTGTTCTAGTTGTTTGGTCCCTCATTTGAGTCCACCTGTGTAGGTTCAGACCCGAGGAACTGAGGACCCCAGCAGTGAGTCAGCTGCTTCAGTCATTGTCAAAGCTAGCTGAGATGAGTAGAATAAACCTTTACGTTTTAAAGAGAATAAATTATAAAGCTTTGAGCATGTTCATGCATCATGAATGCCATGTGATGATTTTAGGTGGTTTGCATTAGAATTCACGAATATGTTGCATTGCATTTTATGATGTTGATGCAGATGGGTTATTGGATGATCCTTTAGTCCTCATATGATATGATGATGTTACGGCATGATACGATATGGAAGCCTAGGTTGACCCATTCTACGTCCCTGGCACTATGTAAGAGAAAGTCCAGGTTGACCCATTCTACGTCCCTGGCACTATGTAAGAGAAAGTCCAGGTTGACCCATTCTATGTCCCTAGCACATTGGAATATTATGATATGTTATGTTTAAGAGAAAGTCCGGTTGACCCATTCTACGTCCCGGCACCTTGGAATGTAGAGGACTATTGGTGACAATACCATCCTTGATGTGACTTGTTGTGATGTGTTGCATTACATGAGAGCATGAGATTTTTAAATGTTTTATTATTCTGCTCACTGGACTCTAGTAGCTCACCCCTTTCCCTAATCCCCCAGGGTTGCAGGTACGGGCTAGACAGTGAAGTCAAGATGGATGAAGTCATGTGTATGTAATAGTTAGAATGTGGACATGATAAATAGTAAAATGATGCAAAATTATGAATAGTTATGTCATGTGAATGTTGATCTTGAGATTGAAGTTTAGAATTGTGCTTGACCGATTTTGTATAGTAATCCCTTTTGTAAACATGATCTATGTTTAAAATGTTTATGTTCCACCAAGCTTGTGTATGATGAGATGCCCCATTGGAGCGTTTGTTGAGAGCTCCAGTGTGGGGTTTATGTTTATGTTTATGTATATGCTTATGTACGCGCACAGGTTGAGCTTGGTAAAAGAAAAGAAAAAGTTTAAATTTTTTTTGTATGCTGTTGATCATGTATGGGATTAAACAGGTTTACAGGATGTATGTCAGGCTTGCTACAGGTCCCGGCGGCCTTATGCCGATCTGGATCCTAGCGCCGGTAGCGGTCCGATTTTCGGGTCGTTATAGAATGGTATCAGAGCCCTAGGTTCATATGGTCGGACCTAGAGTGTCGGGCTCATAGATGTTATAGAAGGTCAAGCACAATAGGAAAGGTCATGTCCACTAGGATAGGATGTGGAGTCCTATCTTGTATAATGATGTGAAATGCCATGATGATATACATGTGCTTTAATGCTATGATTTGAATGATGTGTATGGGATGCGGGTTCATGTGTTTACACATGAACCATTTGATGCTGATGTTCTATGTGATGTATGCTATTTTTCAGAAAACAGGATGAGAGGAACTCGTCGATCCCTTAGACTTTGTATCGACTACAGACAGTTGAACAAAGTCACTACCAAGAATAAGTACCCATTGCCAAGGATCGATGATCTATTCGACCAGCTAGCAGGAGTGGGTTGTTTCTCCAAAATAGATCTGAGATCTGGGTACCATCAGCTGAGGATAAGAGAGGAAGATGTGCCAAAGACAGCTTTCAGGACCAGATATGGGCATTTTGAGTTCCTTGTGATGCCGTTCGGGTTAACCAATGCCCCTGCAGCATTCATGAATCTCATGAACAGAGTGTTTAGTCAATACCTGGATCACTTTGTTATTGTCTTCATAGATGATATCTTAGTGTATTCCAGGAATGCAGAGGAGCATGCCCATCATCTGAGGTTGGTTCTGCAGACCTTGAAGGAACATGACTTGTATGCCAAGTTCTCCAAGTGTGAGTTCTGGCTGAGGAGCATCTCATTCTTGGGGCATGTTGTATCGGAAAATGGAATAGAGGTGGAGCCCAAGAAGGTAGAAGCTGTGGCTAACTGGCCTAGACCCACTTCAGTGACGGAGATCAGGAGTTTCTTGGGTTTGGCAGGTTACTACAGGAGATTTGTCCAGGATTTCTCCAAGATTGCAGCTCCTCTGACCAGGTTAACCAGGAAGAATCAGAAGTTTGTGTGGATCGATCAGTGCGAAGAGAGTTTTGAAGAGCTTAAGAAGAGGTTAACGTCAGCACCAGTGTTAGCTTTGCCAGCTAGTAATGAGGATTTCATAGTTTTCTGTGATGCATCCCGAGTGGGATTGGGTTGTGTGTTAATGCAGAATGAAAGGGTGATTGCTTATGCTTCTAGACAGCTGAAGAAGCATGAGTTGAATTACCCCACACATGACCTGGAGATGGCAGCAGTAATCTTTGCACTCAAGATGTGGAGGCACTACCTCTATGGGGTTAAATGTGAGATCTTCACAGATCATAAGAGCCTGCAGTACATCCTGAGTCAAAGAGATTTGAATTTGAGACAGAGAAGATGGGTAGAGCTGCTGAGTGACTATGATTGCAAGATTCAGTACCATCCGGGTAAGGCAAATGTTGTGGCAGACGCCCTAAGCCGGAAGTCACTAGGCAGTTTATCCCACATCACGGCTGAGCGGAGACCGGTGGTGAAGGAGTTTTACAAGCTCATTGATGAAGGTCTACAGTTGGAGTTGTCTGGTACAGGTACTTTAGTTGCCCAGATGAGAGTGGCACCCGTGTTTCTGGAGCAGGTGGCTCAGAAACAGCATGAGGACCCAGAGTTAGTGAAGATTGCCAGGACTGTTCAGTCAGGCAAAGATAGTGAGTTCAGATTCGACAACAAGGGGATCCTCCGCTATGGGAGCCGATTGTGTGCACCAGACGACATAGGGCTAAAAGGAGACATTGTGAGAGAGGCTCATAATGCAAGATACAGCGTTCACCTCGGAGCCACCAAGATGTATCAAGATCTGAAGAAAGTTTATTGGTGGCCAGCTATGAAGAGAGAAGTGGCACAGTTTGTGTCAGCCTGCGAAGTGTGTCAGAGGGTGAAGCTGGAACATCAGAAGCCGGCTGGAATGCTTAACCCGCTACCTATTCCAGAGTGGAAATGGGAGAATATAGCTATGGACTTCGTAGTGGGGTTACCGGCGACGTCCAACAGATTGGACTCCATATGGGTGATTGTGGACAGACTCACCAAATCTGCTCACTTCATCCCTGTCAAGAGTGGCTATTCTGTGGACAAGTTGGCACAGGTGTATGTTGATGAGATCGTCAAGCTGCATGGGGTTCCTGTTTCAATAGTGTCCGATAGAGGACCCCCAGTTCACCTCCAGGTTTTGGCGGAGTCTGTAGAATGCCATGGGTACCAGGTTAGATTTTAGCACTGCTTTCCATCCACAGACGGACAGACAATCAGAAAGGACCACCCAGACAATAGAGGATATGCTCAGAATGTGTGTGCTGGACTTTGGCGGTTCTTGGGGGCAGCATCTACCTTTGGTGGAGTTTGCCTACAATAACAGCCATCATGCTAGCATCGGGATGGCTCCATATGAAGCTTTGTATGGGAGGAAGTGCAGATCACCTGTTTGCTGGGAAGAGGTTGGAGAAAAGGCCTTGGCAGGGCCTGAGCTAGTAGAGATCACCAGCAGGGTGGTACCCATAATCAGAGAAAGGATCAAGACTGCTGCAAGCAGACAGAAGAGTTATGCAGATATCCGCAGAAGGCAAGTAGAGTTTCAGGAGGGGGATTTGGTATTGCTCAAGGTGTCTCCAATGAAAGGGGTGATTCGGTTCGGGAAGAAAGGTAAGCTGGCTCCACGGTACATCGGACCCTTTGAAGTCTTGCAAAAGATTGGGAATGTATCGTACAAGCTGGACTTGCCTGCTTCAATGGAGAGAATCCATCCGGTTTTCCACGTTTCTATGTTGAGGAAATTTGTGTCAGATCCGGGCAAGGTTCTTAGTGAGCCTGATGTGGAGATCCAAGAAGATCTCACCTATGTTGAGCAGCCAGTACGGATCTTAGACACCCAGATCAGAAAACTAAGGAACAAGGAAATCCCGATGGTGAAAGTCCTTTGGAATCACCACAATATTGAGGAATGTACCTGGGAGACACGGGAGTCCATGCTCCAGCAATATCCCCATCTTTTCTAAAGTAAGTTTTATGTTCTTTGTATGTATGTTATGTGTATGCCATGCTATGTGTTGTTTGAGGAACATTCGGGGACGAATGTTCTTAAGGGGGGGAGAATGTAATACCCGGCTAGACTCCGGTATCGAAATTCCTACCGTCCGATGGAATCTCGAGTGTCGGAGACCTCTAGAAGGGTAAAACCATGTTTTCATAAAATGTTTTAATGTGTTTTATGTTTTAATCAAGAAAGAAAATGAGTTTTTGCTTGAAAA
Source organism: Manihot esculenta (assembly GCF_001659605.2). Taxonomy (NCBI): domain Eukaryota; kingdom Viridiplantae; phylum Streptophyta; class Magnoliopsida; order Malpighiales; family Euphorbiaceae; genus Manihot; species Manihot esculenta. The sequence goes on from NC_035173.2 coordinate 11,182,844, forward strand.
TGATCTTGGAAGGAAGACCCAGGTTCGGCCGCCGAACCTCAAGTTCGGCCGCCGAACATGCATGCACTTCGGGAGTGCTTTAGGCCCCCGAAAGCATAAGTGAGGGAAGTCCAGGTTCGGCCGCCGAACCTTATGTTCGGCCGCCGAACATGGCATGCATGCGGAGGCATGTTCGGCCCCCGAATGTAGCCTGGCCAGCCACCTATAAAAGGGTCCCTTAGCCGAAAACGGGCGAGCTTTTCTCCCCATTTTCGGTCAAGGTGAGCTCTCCGCCGTCCCTCACCGATCTTGAATTTCTTCCTTCAAATCTTTCATGATTTTCACAAGTTTTCACTTTGTTTTGAAGATTTTCGTGTATAAAGCAAGTTTTGGAGCTTTGAGGTTCAAGGAACTCAATCTCTCCCATCTCCGAGCTAGGGTCATTTTCCTCTCGATCTTCAAGAGGTAAGGGCCGATCTTGAGCTCACTATATGTTTTAAACAAGTTTTAAGTTGATTCATGGGGTAGAAATGCATGTTTAGGTTAGATGAGCATGGTTAGGTTTTATGTGAACTTGTGGATAATGTGAGTTGATGTGTTGTTGTTATGTGTTGTAGTTGGGGTTTAGGATAGTTTGAAGCCCCTAGGAGCTCTCGATCTTCAAGAGGTAAGGGCCGATCTTGAGCTCACTATATGTTTTAAACAAGTTTTAAGTTGATTCATGGGGTAGAAATGCATGTTTAGGTTAGATGAGCATGGTTAGGTTTTATGTGAACTTGTGGATAATGTGAGTTGATGTGTTGTTGTTATGTGTTGTAGTTGGGGTTTAGGATAGTTTGAAGCCCCTAGGAGCTGATGTACGTTGCTATGCATGTTTTGGTTGAGTTTTATGCATGTTTGGAAGGTTTGGGAGGCATTTGTGCATGTTGGAGCTGAGTTTCTGCCACTTTGGAGAAACTCAGGTTCGGCCGCCGAATGGGCTTTCGGCCGCCGAACCCGCTTGTGGAAGCAGCCTTTGGCTGCCGAAGCCTGCCCCCGAAAGAGGACTTTCGTCTCTAGAGGGCAGTTTCGGCCGTCGAAAGTGCCGCCGTTCATGTATGAGTTTCGTCTCTGTCTGGGATTTTCGGCCGCCGAAGGTGCCGCCGAACCTGCCTGACTTTCGGCTCTGGAGGGACTTTCGGCCGCCGAACCTACCGCCGAAAGTGCCCTGTTCAGCCTTTCTTTGTATGTTTTGCATGATTGTTTTGAGGTGTTTTAAGGGGATGTTTTTAGAGTCTTGTTCTAGTTGTTTGGTCCCTCATTTGAGTCCACCTGTGTAGGTTCGGACCCGAGGAACCGAGGACCCCAGCAGTGAGTCAGCTACTTCAGTCATTGTCAGAGCTAGCTGAGGTGAGTAGAATAAACCTTTACGTTTTAAAGAGAATAAATTATAAAGTTTTGAGCATGTTCATGCATCATGAATGCCATGTGATGATTTTAGGTGGTTTGCATTAGAATTCACGAATATGTTGCATTGCATTTTATGATGTTGATGCGGATGGGTTATTGGATGATCCTTTATTCCTCATATGATATGATGATGTTACGGCATGATACGGTATGGAAGCCCAGGTTGACCCATTCTACGTCCCTAGCACTATGTAAGAGAAAGTCCAGGTTGACCCATTCTACGTCCCTAGCACATTGGAATGTTATGATATGTTATGTTTAAGAGAAAGTCCGGTTGACCCATTCTACGTCCCGGCACCTTGGAATGTAGAGGACTATTGGTGACAATACCATCCTTGATGTGACTTGTTGTGATGTGTTGCATTACATGAGAGCATGAGATTTTTAAATGTTTTATTATTCTGCTCACTGGGCTCTAGTAGCTCACCCCTTTCCCTAATCCCCCAGGGTTGCAGGTACGGGCTAGACAGTGAAGTCAAGATGGATGAAGTCATGTGTATGTAATAGTTAGAATGTGGACATGATAAATTGTAAAATGATGCAAAATTATGAATAATTATGTCATGTGAATGTTGATTTTGAGATTGAAGTTTAGAATTGTGCTTGACCGATTTTGTATAGTAATCCCTTTTGTAAACATGATCTATGTTTAAAATGTTTATATTCCACCAAGCTTGTGTATGATGAGATGCCCCATTGGAGCGTTTGTTGAGAGCTCCAGTGTGGGGTTTATGTTTATGTTATGTAATACCCGGCTAGACTCCGGTATCGGAATTCCTACCGTCCGGTAGAATCTCGGATGTCGGAAGCCTCTAGTAGGGTAGAAACATGTTTTCATAAAATGTTTTAATGTTTTTCATGGTTTTAAGTAAAGAGGAAATGAGTTTTTGAATGAAAACAACCTTGGAGGAAAACCCAGGTTCGGCCGCCGAACCTCAAGTTCGGCCGCCGAACCTCAAGTTCGGCCGCCGAACATGCAGGCATTTCGGGTGTGCCTTAGGCCCCCGAAGGCATAGGTTGAGGAAAGTCCAGGTTCGGCCGCTGAACCTCAAGTTCGGCCGCTGAACATGGCATGCATGCGGAGGCACGTTCGGCCCCCGAACGTGGCCTGGCCAGACACTATAAAAGGGTCCCTTAGCCGAAAACGGGCGAGTTTTTCTCCCCATTGTTGGCCAAGGTGAGCTCTCCGCCGTTCCTCACCAATCCTTGAGTTTTTCCTCCAAATCCTTCAAGATTTTCACAAGTTTTTGCTTTGTTTTGAAGATTTTCGAGTTTAAAGCAAGTTTTGGAGATTTGAGGTTCAAGAACTCAAAAATCTCCCACCTCCGAGTTTAGGACGTCTCTCTCTCGATCTTCAAGAGGTAAGAGCCAATCTTAAGCTCATTTCATGTTTAAAGTAAGTTTTATGCAAGATCTATGGGGTAGAATGCATGTTTAGCTCATAGTTAGGTTTTTGAGTTAATGTTATGTTTTGAGCAATGTATGTTGGATTGTGTTGTTGTTGTGTGTTGTAATTGGGGTTTAAGTTAATTTGAAGCCCCTAGGAGCCAATGTATGTATATTTGCATGTTTTGGTTGAGCTAAATGCATTATTGGAAGTTTTGGAGGCAAATGTGCTTAAAGGAGCCAAGTTTCTGCCCTTTGGCAGAAACCAGGTTCGGCAGCCGAAGGAACTTTCGGCCGCCGAACATGGCTGGGGAGGCAGGCCTTTTGGCTGCCGAAGTTGCTCCCGAAAAGAGACTTTCGTCTCTGTCTGGGACTTTCGGCCGCCGAAGGTGCCGCCGAACCTGCCTGGGTTTTGGCTCTGGAGGGACTTTCGACCGCTGAAGGTGCCGCCGAACCTGCCCTGTTCTGCCTTCCTTTGCATGTTTTTGCATGATTGTTTTGAGGTGTTTTAGGGGGTTTTGGGGGGATGTTTTTAGAGTTATGTTCTAGTTGTTTGGTCACTCATTTGAGTCCACCTGTGTAGGTTCGGACCCGAGGAACCGAGGACCCCAGCAGTGAGTTCAGCTGCTTCTGAGTCAGTAGAGCTTCAGCCAGAGGTGAGTAGAATAAACCTTATGTTTTTTTAAAGCAAATGAATTATACAGTTGAGCATGATCATGCATCATGAATGCCATGTGATGAAATAGGTTGTTTGCATTAGAATCCACGAATATGTTGCATTGCATTTATGTTGTTGATGTGGATTGGTTATTGGATGACCCTTTAGTCCTCATATGATACGATGATGCTACGGCATGGTATGGTATGGAAGTCCAGGTTGTACCCATTCTACGTCCCTGGCACTATGTAAGAGAAAGTCCAGGTTGTACCCATTCTACGTCCCTGGCACATTGGTATGTTATGATATGTTATGTTAAGAGAAAGACCAGTTGTACCCATTCTACGTCCCGGCACTTTGGAATGTAGAGGACTATTGGTGACAATACCATCCGAGATGTGATTTGTTGTGATGTGTTGCATTACATGATGGCATGAGATTTTAAATGTTGTTTTCTATTATTCTGCTCATTGGGCTCTAGTAGCTCACCCCTTTTCCCTAATCCCCCAGGATTGCAGGTACGGGCTAGATAGAGAAGTCAAGAAGAGTAAAGTCTTATGTTTGTAATAGATAGATAGTGGACATGGTAAATTGTATAATGATGTAAAGTTAAATAGTTATGTTATGCATAATGATATTGAGGATTAGAAGATGTGCTTAACCCTATAGATGTTGTAATCCCTTTTTGTTACATGATCTTAATGTTTATGGATGACTATGTTAGCCAACTCAACATGTTATGCCACCCTTTGGGGGCATTGATGAGATCCCATAGAGGGGTCAAATTTATGATGATGATTATGTTCAGTGCATGCACAGGTTGAGTTTGGCGTATGATAGAATGTATGAAAGAAAAGTTTTAAATTTTTATGTATGTTGTTGATCATGTATGGGATTAAACAAGTTTACAGGTTACATGTCAGGCTTGCTACGGGTCCTGGCGGCCTTAAGCCGATCTGGATCCTAGCGCCGGTAGCGGTCCGATTTTCGGGTCGTTACATTTATGTATATGCTTATGTACGTGCACAGGTTGAGCTTGGTAAAAGAAAAGAAAAAGTTCAAATTTTTTTTGTATGCTGTTGATCATGTATGGGATTAAACAGGTTTACAGGATGTATGTCAGGCTTCCTACGGGTCCCGGCGGCCTTATGCCGATCTGGATCCTAGCGCCGGTAGCGGTCCGATTTTCGGGTCGTTACAGTGGTACTGCTCCACCTCTTACTGCCTGAACTCAAAGAAGAAGGGTCTAACCTTCCCCCACCTGAGGTCTTGGAACCAGAAGGCTGTGCCACTGATTGCTTAACTTTTCCTTCTGTAACGATCCAAAAATCGGACCGGTACCGGCGCTAGGATCCAGGTCGGCTTAAGGCCGCCGGGACCCGTAGCAAGCCTGACATGCAACCTGTAAACCTGTTTAATCCCATACATGATCAAGAACATACATAAAAATTAAAACTTTTCTTTCATTCAAACACCAAACTCAACCTGTGCATGCACTGAACATAGACATGATCATAAACATCGACCCCTCTGTGGGATCTCATCAATGCCCCAATGGGCAAATACAACATATGTTGAGTTGGTTTACATAAACATCATAAAAGATCTAGGATCATGCATTAAAAGGGATACCTTACACATAGGTCAAGCACAACCTCTAATCCTCAATATCATTACATTACATAACTATTCATAACTTTACATTTTATCATGTCCACATTCTATCTATTACATACAAATAACTTCAATACTCTTGCTGACCTCCTAGTCTACACTGTACCTGCAAACCTGGGGAATTTGGGAAAGGGGTGAGCTACTAGAGCCCAGTGAGCAGAATAATAAAGCATTTAAACACATACTATCATGAAATGCATCACATCACAACTAATCATATCAAGGATGAACTTGTCACCATTTAGCCCTCTACATATTCCAATCATGCTAGGGGCGTAGTGCAGGCCACACCTGGTCTTTCTCTTATACATAACATAACATACATAATCCATGGTGCCGGGGGCGTAGTGCAGGCCACGTCCGATCTTTCTCTTACATAGTGCCAGGGGCGTAGTGCAGGCCACACCTGGACTTCCATATCATATCATCATGTCATAACATATGAGGGCTAATGGATCATTCAACATTCATCCGCATCAACAATATTTTATGCAATGCAACATATTCGTGTAACTAATGCAATCAACCTATTACATATAAACATGATGCATGAACATGCTTTAAGCATTTGATTTCGTAAGATAAAAGGTTTCATGTAGTTCTACTCTCCTCTGGCTAGCTCTGACACTGACAGAAGCAGCTGACTCACTGCTGAGGTCCTCGGTTCCTCGGGTTCGAACCTACACAGGTGGACTCAAATGAGGGACCAACATACTATAACATGACTCTGAAAACATCCCCCAAAAACCCCCTAAAACACCTTAAAACAATCATGCAGCACATGCAAAGGAAGGCTGAACAGGGCAGGTTCGGCGGTACCTTCGGCGGCCGAAAGTCCCTCCAGAGCTGAAACCCAGGCAGGTTCGACGGCACCTTCGGCGGCCGAAAGTCCCAGACAGAGACGAAAGTCTCTTTTCGGGGGCAACTTCGACAGCCGAAAGGCCTTCTTCCCAGGCAAGTTCGGCGGCCGAAAGTACTTCGGCTGCCGAACCTGGTTTCTGCCAAAGGGCAAAAACTTGGTTCCCTTTGCACAAAAACCTCTCCTTCTCATTCCAACATGAATATAACTCATTCAAATAATGCAAATATACATACATTGGCTCCTAGGGGCTTCAAACTAACTTAAACCCCAACTACAACACACCACAACAACACATTGCTAAAAAACACAACATAAGCTAATAAACCTAACCATAAGCTAAACATGTATTCTACCTCATAGATCTTACATAAAACTTACTTTAAACATGAAATGAGTTTAAGATCGGCTCTTACCTCTTGAAGATCGAGAGAAAGACGACCTAAACTCGGAGATGGGAGAGATTTGAGTTCTTGAACCTCAAAGCTCCAAAACTTGCTCAAAACTTGAAAATCTTCAAAACAAGATGAAAACTTGTGAAAATCGTGAAAGATTTGAAGGAAAAGCTCAAAGATTGGTGAGGAACGGCGGAGAGCTCACCTTGGCCGACAATGGAGAGAAAAACTCGCCCGTTTTCGGCTAAGGGACCCTTTTATAGTGGCTGGCCAGGCCACGTTCGGGGGCCGAACGTGCCTCCGCATGCATGCCATGTTCGGCGGCCGAACTTGAGGTTCGACGGCTGACAAAGCGGTTGTCGAAGCCGGTCAAAATAAATAACCTTTTTAACTACCAACAATATTAAAACTGTAGACAGTGGTAAAAGGATCGTATCCACAGGGAATTGATACTTATTTACCTTCCTTGAGTAGACCAAATGAACAAACAGAAAATAAATAAACAATGAAAATAAATTGCGAGTAAAGTAAATAAGGGGGGTTTGAGATTGATTTGATTAAACTAATGGTGGAAACAATAAAGTAAAGCAAATAATAAAAATAAAGAGAAAACAAATAAGAGAAAAGCTCTAGTTGAAGATTCGGATTCACTTTAAGTTGATGGGATTGATCATTGACTCATATGTTCCTTTGTTGATTCAATAAATTGGCCATGGAGATTGAAGAAGCTTCTCACATCCATTATCTCTCTTTTAGGTTAAATCAATTAGGGATAGTCCTCCAATTAATTACTAATTAACAATTGCCAAAGAACGTCTTTGAGCCACAGGCCTTATACAATAGTCAATCGCATAAAGAAATAGAGAGAACCAATTCTAGTCACCCACATGCATGGAGACAACACTAGATCATGCAATTTCCTTGGTTTTTACACCAAGTGTTCTTATATTTGAGCAATCCAAGCAAATACGGACTAAGATTATTCAAACAACAATATATTACCTTGAAATCAAAGATCAATAGAGATCCGCACGACAAAGCAATAATATCTTAAAGCACCAAATTACATGAATATTGAAAAGCAACTAAAGATTAACCATGTAGTTCAAGTCTCTCAATCCAAAAATACAACCAAAGTTTCACCAAATCCTCAACTAGAAAAAAGGTTTCAGCCACTCATGGCTGAAACAAAAACTAAAAATAAAGAAAGGAAGAAAAAGAGAAGATGTCACTTGCAATCCCGTAGGTGTCTCCCAAAGGGAGTGTAAAGACCATGTAGAGGCTTCTTATGTGGCTTTTTATAGTTGAAAAGTGTTGCCCTAGGTCATACTTACTGCCCAAGAGGTATTTTCTGCCCAAGATGTGTCTGAAAAGGAAAGAATCGCGCTTTTCGGCTTCAGAAGGAAGGCTGCGCGAAAATGCACTGCGAAAGGAAGTTGATGCGCGCGGTTTGGTCTCAGAAAGGGAAGGAGGCGCAGATTGTGCTTCCTAAATAAGTTTAGATGCTGACCTTGCTTCCTAATTAGTGTAGAGGCTGCCCAAGGTGCTGCCCATGTGCAACTTGCTGCCCAAGTTGTTGCAAACGAGGAAAGAATCGGACTGCAAGGCTTCAGAAAGAAGTTGGCGCGCAGATTGCCTTCAGAATAGGAAAGGAGCGTACCTTGTGCTTGAAAAGGAAGGAAGAGCGATCCAAGGCTGCCAATAGAGGAAGAAAAGTCGTGGCTTGATGTTCATAAGGAAATATGCACGTACCAAGGCTTTCAGAAGAGGAAGGACGCGCGGATCATGCTTCCAGAAGAGGTGGCACGCGCATGGATTGCAAAAGAGGCAGGAGAATGCAGTCATTAATGTGCAGAAGTGGAAATATATCTGTCCAGTCTTTCCTTTTTAGGTGGAGCCTTCGTTTGAATTTTGAATGCTGAATGCAGAAGAGGAAGAGCATCTCCTTGAGATCTTGCTGCCTAAACAGGAAGATATGACTGCTGCAGTGTATGCACATCTTTGAACAAGGAAAGAAAGATCTGCGATTTGAATTTGAAATAATCTTCTGACTGAGCTTTCCTTGTTTACTTTTGCTTCTGCACTTTCCTCATTTGAAGACTTTCCTTTTCTGAAAACTTGCCTTATTTGAAAACCTTCCTTTCCTGGCCCATGTTCTAATTAAGGCAGGAAAGATTCTGCAGTTCGAATTTCGGACAGTTTGTTGACTGTGCTTTCTGACTCTTTCCTTATTTGGCACTTTCCATATATGAACACTTTCCTTATTTGGAACTTTCCATATATGAAAACTTTTCTTATTTGGAACTTTCCATATTTGGCACTTTTTGGCAGTTTTAAGAGCATTTTCTCCAGATTGTCTTTTCACACCTAGTTTCTGCAAAACATGAACAAAACCACAAAATTAGGTAGAAAAGGTGTAAATAAACATCAAGATTATCATGATAAAGTGGGCTAAATTATGCTCTGTCAGCGGCCGAACCTGGACTTCCCTCACTTATGCCTTTAGGGGCCTAAGGCACACCCGAAATGCCTGCATGTTCGACGGCCGAACTTGAGGTTCGACGGCCGAACCTGGGTTTTCCTCCAAGGTTGTTTTCATGCAAAAACTCATTTCCTTTTCACTTAAAACCATGAAAAACATTAAAACATTTTATGAAAACATGTTTCTACCCTACTAGGGGCTTCCGACATCCGAGATTCCACCGGACAGTAGGAATTCCGATACCGGAGTCTAGCCGGGTATTACATTCTCCCCCCATTAAGAACATTCGTCCCCGAATGTTCCTCAACTAGCACATAGCATGGCATACAACATAACATACACATAAAACACATAAGAGGCTAACCTTAGAAAAGATAAGGGTATTGCTGGAGCATGGACTCTCGTGTCTCCCAAGTGCATTCTTCTATATTGTGGTGGTTCCACAGGACTTTCACCATCGGGATTTCCTTGTTTCTTAGCTTTCTGATCTGGGTGTCTAGGATCCGTACTGGCTGTTCAACATAGGTTAGATCTTCTTGGATCTCCATATCAGGCTCACTAAGAACCTTGCTCAGATCTGACACGAACTTTCTCAACATGGAAACATGGAAAACCGGATGGATTCTTTCCATTGAAGCAGGTAAATCCAGCTTATACGACACATTCCCAATCTTTTGCAAGACTTCAAAGGGTCCGATGTATCGCGGGGCTAGTTTACCTTTCTTTCCGAACCGAACCACTCCTTTCATTGGAGACACCTTGAGCAATACCAGATCCCCCTCCTGAAACTCTACCTGTCTTCTGCGGATGTCTGCATAACTCTTCTGTCTGCTTGCAGTAGTCTTAATCCTTTCTCTGATTATGGGTACTACCCTGCTCGTAATCTCTACTAGTTCAGGCCCTGCCAAGGCCTTTTCTCCAACTTCTTCCCAGCAAACAGGTGATCTGCACTTCCTCCCATACAAAGCTTCATATGGAGCCATCCCGATGCTAGCATGATGGCTGTTATTGTAGGCAAACTCCACCAAGGGTAGATGCTGCCTCCAAGAACCGCCAAAGTCTAGCACACACATTCTAAGCATATCCTCTATGGTCTGGATGGTCCTTTCTGATTGTCCGTCCGTCTGTGGATGGAAAGCAGTGCTAAAATCCAACCTGGTACCCATGGCATTCTGCAGACTCCGCCAAAATCTGGAGGTGAACTGGGGCCCTCTATCCGACACTATTGAAACAGGAACCCCATGCAGCTTGACGATCTCATCAACATATACCTGCGCCAACTTGTCCACAGAATAGCCACTCCTGACAGGGATGAAGTGAGCAGATTTGGTGAGTCTGTCCACAATCACCCATATGGAGTCCAATCTGTTAGACGTCGCCGGTAACCCCACTACGAAGTCCATAGCTATATTTTCCCATTTCCACTCTGGAATAGGTAGCGGGTTAAGCATTCCAGCCGGCTTCTGATGTTCCAGCTTCACCCTCTGACACACTTCGCAGGCTGACACAAACTGTGCCACTTCTTTCTTCATAGCTGGCCACCAATAAACCTTCTTCAGACCTTAATACATCTTGGTGGCTCCGGGGTGAACGCTGTATCTTGCATTATGAGCCTCTCTCATAATGTCTCCTTTTAGCCCTATATCATCTGGTACACATAGTCTGCTCCCGTAGCGGAGGATCCCTTTGCTGTCGAATCTGAACTCACTATCTTTGCCTGACTGAACAGTCCTGGCAATCTTCACTAACTCTGGGTCCTCATGCTGTTTATGAGCCACCTGCTCCAGAAACACGGGTGCCACTCTCATCTGGGCTACCAAGGCACCTGTACCAGACAACTCCAACTGTAGACCTTCATCAATGAGCTTGTAAAACTCCTTCACCACCGGTCTCCGCTCAGCCGTGATGTGGGATAAACTGCCTAGTGACTTCCGGCTTAGGGCGTCTGCCACAACATTTGCCTTACCCGGATGGTACTGAATCTTGCAATCATAGTCACTCAGCAGCTCTACCCATCTCCTCTGTCTCAAATTCAAATCTCTTTGACTCAGGATGTACTGTAGGCTCTTATGATCCGTGAAGATCTCACATTTAACCCCATAGAGGTAGTGCCTCCACATCTTGAGTGCAAAGATTACTGTTGCCATCTCCAGGTCATGTGTGGGGTAATTCAACTCATGCTTCTTCAGCTGTCTAGAAGCATAAGCAATCACCCTTTCATTCTGCATTAACACACAACCTAGTCCCACACGGGACGCATCACAGAAGACTGTAAAGTCCTCATCACTAGATGGCAGGGCTAACACTGGTGCTGAAGTCAACCTCTTCTTAAGCTCTTCAAAACTCTCTTCGCACTGGTCGGTCCACACAAACTTTTGATTGTTCCTGGTTAGTCTGGTCAAAGGAGCTGCAATTTTTGAGAAGTCCTGGACGAACCTCCTGTAGTAACCTGCCAAATCCAAGAAACTTCTAATCTCTGTCACTGAAGTGGGTCTAGGCCAGTTAGCCACAGCTTCTACCTTCTTGGGGTCCACCTCTATCCCATTTTCTGTCACAACATGCCCCAAGAATGAAATGCTCCTCAGCCAGAACTCACACTTGGAGAACTTGGCATACAAGCCATGCTCCCTCAAGGTCTGTAGAACCAACCTCAGATAATGGGCATGCTCCTCTGCATTCCTGGAATACACTAAGATATCATCTATGAAGACAATAACGAAGTGATCCAGGTACTAGTTAAACACTCTGTTCATAAGATCCATGAATGCTGCAGGGGCATTGGTTAACCCGAACGGCATTACAAGGAACTCAAAATGCCCATATCTGGTCCTGAAAGCTGTCTTTGGCACATCTTCTTCTTTGATCCTCAGCTGATGGTACCCCGATCTCAGATCTATTTCTGAGAAACAACCCGCTCCTGCTAGCTGGTCGAATAGATCGTCGATCCTTGGCAATGGGTACTTGTTCTTGGTAGTGACTTTGTTCAACTGCCTGTAGTCGATGCAAAGTCTAAGGGATCCATCCTTCTTTCTGACAAACAAGACTGGAGCACTCCAGGATGAGGTACTCGGTCGGATGAAGCCCTTGTCTACCAGCTCTTGCAACTGTTCTTTCAATTCCTTCAACTCTGCTGGTGCCATCCTATAAGGAGGGATAGATATCGGTCGAGTTCCAGGCATCAGTTCTATCTCGAACTCTATCTCCCTAGCAGGTGGTAAACCTAGCAGTTCGTCTGGGAACACATCCAAAAACTCTCTGACCACCGGCACCGAGGCGGGCTCTCTAACCTGACTGCTAAGCTCTCTCACATGAGCCAAATACCCCTGACATCCCCTCCTAAGCAACCTACGAGCCTGAAGAGCTGATATCAGACCTCTAGGTGTACCCCTCCTGTCTCCTCTGAAGACTACCTCTGACCCATCCTGACCTCTGAACCTGACTACCTTGTCCCTGCAGTCCAAGGTAGCACCATGGGTAGATAACCAGTCCATCCCTAGAATGACGTCAAAATCTGTCAAGTCTAGAACCACAAGGTCGGCGGACAAGCATCTTCCCTCAACAAACACAGGACTACACTGGCAGACTGACTCTGCCACTGATGGATCACACTTGGGTCCACTGACCCAGAGAGGACACTCTAACCCAGAGATCATCAACCCCAATCTCTCAACGGCTCTCGGAGCAATAAAAGAATGAGATGCACCAGGGTCCATCAAGGCATACACATCTGAACAACCAATGACTAAGTTACTTGCCACCACGGTGTTAGATGCATCTGCCTCCTGCTGTGTCATTGTGAAGATCCGTGCTGGAGCTGATGGACCTTCACCTCTGAAACCCGCTGAAGAAGAGGCTGCCCCTCTCCCTCTACCTCTGCCACTGGCCTGAGTCGTGGCTGGAGCTGCTGGCTACGCAACACTACCTGAAGCTGTCTGCTGGGACTGTGCCATCGGGGCTGCTCTTGGACATTCTCGAGATATATGCCCCTCCTGACCACATCTGTAACAGGCTGTCATCCCAAACCGACATACTCCCCTGTGTGGCTTACCACACCTTGCACAAACTGTATTATCCGCACCAGAGCTTGAGCCACCTCCAAATCCCAGACTGTACTTAACCTTGTTCCAGAACTTATTCTTCTTCGACTTCCTAGGGCCTCTGTCCCACTTTTTACTACCTGAAGCTGCTGCACTCATTGAAGAAGAGCTTGGAGTCTTAGAACCAGAAGGCTGTGCCACTGACTGCTTGACTTTCCCCTCGATGATAGCACTAGCCTCCATCCTCCTAGCCATATCTACTATGGCATGGAAGCTCTCCCTATCTGCGGACTGGATCAAGGAGGAATACCTGGAGTGAAGTTTCATGATATACCTCCTTGACTTCTTCTGGTCTGTGTCAAGAGTTTGCCCTGCAAACGGCAACAGCTCCAAGAACCTGTCGGTGTACTCCTCTACACTCATTTCCTCTGTCTGCCTTAACTGTTCAAACTCGATCATCTTCAATTCTCTTGAACTGTCAGGAAAAGCCCATCCTGCAAATTCATTTGCAAACTCCTCCCATGATAGGCTGTCCAACCTTGGGCTCACATAGTTCTTAAACCACTCACGGGCCTTTTTGCATTTTAATGTGAACCCAGCCATCTGAATGGCTATACTGTCATCCGCCCCTATCTCATCTGTAATTGTTTTGACCCTCTCAAGGTACACAAACGGGTCATCATCGGTTTCAAACTGGGGAGCACCCAGCTTCATATAGTCGGTCATCTTGACCTTGCTCCCACCAGATGAGTTAGGCTTAGGCATATGGGTTGCTGGAACTGTGGGTTCTGCTGATGGTGGAGGAGGTGCAACATTTTCTGAGGTAGGGTTTGCTGTATTTGGATAGTAAGGTGGGGGTGGATATATTGGGTACTGTGAATATGGTGGGTAGTAGGGTGGGTATGGCATCTGTGTGGGATAAGGTGAAGCTAGGGTAATCCGATGTACCTCCCATCGAATACCCGGGATTTTGTGAGAAGTGTGGGTAGTGGGGTGGCTGAACAAATCCCGAGGCCTGAGTGCCTCCTTGGGACTCTCCCATTCCCTCTTCTGACATGCTAACTCCCAGACTGCCATCCCTCCTCTGCTCTACATCCATATCATCCCCCATGTCTTCGGACATTCCTCCCTGAACTGTTCCCCTCACTGATCTGCTTCTACCCAGATCCAGAGACCTTCTAGGGTCTCTTGCTGCTCTTTCTCTGCTAGCCCTACTAGACATTGCCCTA